>NW_027363006.1:0-110000 GCF_046119375.1 Phyllobates terribilis | reverse complement strand
ATATATACACACACATATACAGTATACATATACACACATATACAGTATACATATATACACACACATATACAGTATACATATATACACACATACAGTATACATATATACACCCACATATACAGTATACATATACACACACATATACAGTATACATATATATACACATATACAGTATGCATATATATACACACACATATACAGTATACATATATACACACACATACAGTATATATATATATACACATATATACAGTATACACATATACACACATATATACTGTATATATACATATATATACACACATACAGTATACATATATACACACATATACAGTATACATATATATACACACATATATATACACACATATACAGTATACATATATACACACACATATACAGTATACATATATATATACACATATACAGTATACATATATACACACATATACAGTATACATATATACACACATATATACTGTATATATACATATATATACACACATACAGTATACATATATACACACATATACAGTATACATATATATACACACATATATATACACACATATACAGTATACATATATACACACACATATACAGTATACATATATATACACACATACAGTATACATATATACACACATATACAGTATACATATATATACACACATATACAGTATACATATATACACACACATATACAGTATACATATATATACACATACAGTATACATATATATATACACACACATATACAGTATACATATATACACGCATATATACAGTAATACAGCATATACACACACATATACTGTATATATACACACACACATATACAGTATACATATATATATACACACATATACAGTATACATATATATACACACATACAGTATACATATATATACACACACATATACAGTATACATATACACATATACAGTATACATATATACACCCACATATACAGTATACATATATACACACATACAGTATACATATATACACACATACAGTATACATATATACACCCACATATACAGAATACATATATACACACATATACAGTATACATATATATACACATATACAGTATACATATATATACACACATATACAGTATACATATATACACACACACACATATACAGTATACATATATATACACACATACAGTATACATATACACACACATATACAGTATACACATATACACACATATACAGTATACACATATACACACATATACAGTATACATATATATACACACATATACAGTATAAATATACACACATATACAGTATACACATATACACACATATACAGTATACACATATACACACATACACAGTATACATATATACACACACATATACAGTATACATATATATACACACATATACAGTATAAATATACACACATATACAGTATACACATATACACACATATACAGTATACACATATACACACATACACAGTATACATATATACACACACATATACAGTATAAATATATATATACATACATATACACAGTATACATATATATATATACATACATACACACATATACAGTATACATATATATACACACATATACAGTATACATATATATACACATATACAGTATACATATATACACACATATACAGTATACATATACACACACATACAGTATACATATATATACACATATACAGTATACATATATACACACATATACAGTATACATATATAAACACACACCCATATAGAGTATACATATATACACCCATATACAGTATACATATACACACACATATACAGTATACACATATACACACATATACAGTATACATATATACACACACATATACAGTATACACATATACACATATATATACACAAACATACACAGTATACATATATATATATATACATACATATACACACATATACATATATATATACATACATATATACACACATATACAGTATACATATATACACACATATACAGTATACATATACACACATATACAGTATACACATACACACACATATACAGTATACATATATACACCCATATACAGTATACATATACACACACATATACAGTATATATATACACACATATACAGTATACATATACACACAGATATACAGTATACATATACACACACATATACAGTATACATATATATACAGTATACATATATATATACACACACATATACAGTATACATATATACACATACAGTATACATATATATACACGCATATACAGTATACATATATACACCCATATACAGTATACATATACACACACATATACAGTATACATATATACACACACATACAGTATACATATATACACACATATACAGTATACATATAGATACACACATACAATATACATATATACATACATATACAGTATACATATATACACACACATACAGTATACATATATACACACACATATACATTATACATATAAATACACACATACAGTATACATATATACATACATATACAGTATACATATATACACATATACAGTATACATATACACACATATACAGTATACATATATACACCCATATACAGTATACATATATACACCCATATACAGTATACATATATATATACACACACATATATACACACATATACAGTATACATATATACACATACAGTATACATATATATACACACACATATACAGTATACATATACACACATATACAGTATACATATATATACACACATATACAGTATACATATAAATACACACATACAGTATACATATATACATACATATACAGTATACATATATACACATATACAGTATACATATACACACATATACAGTATACATATATACACCCATATACAGTATACATATATACACCCATATACAGTATACATATATATATACACACACATATATACACACATATACAGTATACATATATACACATACAGTATACATATATATACACACACATATACAGTATACATATACACACATATACAGTATACATATACACACACATATACAGTATACATATATATACACATATACAGTATACATATATATATACACACATATACATATATACACATACAGTATACATATATATACACACACATATACAGTATACATATATACACACATACAGTATACATATATATATACACGCATATACAGTATACATATATATATACAGTATACATATACACACATATACAGTATACATATATACACATACAGTATACATATATCTACACACCCATATACAGTATACATATATACACACATATACAGTATACATATATACACACATACAGTATACATATATACACCCATAAACAGTATACATATACACACCCACATATACAGTATACATATATACACACATATACAGTATACATATATACACCCATATACAGTATACATATATACACATACAGTATACATATACACACACACATATACAGTATACATATATACACACACACACATATACAGTATACATATATACACACATATACAGTATACATATATATACACACACCCATATACAGTATACATATATACACACATATACAGTATACATATACACACACATATACAGTATACACATATACACAAATATACAGTATACACATACACACACATATACAGTATACATATATATATACACATATACAGTATACATATATACACACATATACAGTATACATATATACACACACATATACAGTATACATATACACACACATATACAGTATACACATATACACACATATACAGTATACATATATACACACATACAGTATACATATACACACACATATACAGTATACACATATACACACATATACAGTATACATATATATATATACACACATATACAGTATACATATATACACATACAGTATACATATATATATATATATATATACACATATACAGTATACATATATATATACACACCCATATACAGTATACATATATATACACACACCCATACACAGTATACATATATACACACATATACAGTATACATATATACACACATATACAATATACATATACACACACATATACAGTATACACATATACACACATATACAGTATACATATATATATACACAAATATATACACACATATACAGTATACATATATACACATACAGTATACATATATATATACACACATATACAGTATACATATATATATACACACACACATATACAGTATACATATATATACACACATATACAGTATACATATATATACACACACATATACAGTATACATATACACACATATACAGTATACATATATACACACACATATACAGTATACATATATACACACATACAGTATACATATATACACCCACATATACAGTATACATATACACACACATATACAGTATACATATATATACACATATACAGTATGCATATATATACACACACATATACAGTATACATATATACACACACATACAGTATATATATATATACACATATATACAGTATACACATATACACACATATATACTGTATATATACATATATATACACACATACAGTATACATATATACACACATATACAGTATACATATATATACACACATATATATACACACATATACAGTATACATATATACACACACATATACAGTATACATATATATATACACATATACAGTATACATATATACACACATATACAGTATACATATATACACACATATATACTGTATATATACATATATATACACACATACAGTATACATATATACACACATATACAGTATACATATATATACACACATATATATACACACATATACAGTATACATATATACACACACATATACAGTATACATATATATACACACATACAGTATACATATATACACACATATACAGTATACATATATATACACACATATACAGTATACATATATACACACACATATACAGTATACATATATATACACATACAGTATACATATATATATACACACACATATACAGTATACATATATACACGCATATATACAGTAATACAGCATATACACACACATATACTGTATATATACACACACACATATACAGTATACATATATATATACACATATACAGTATACATATATATACACACATACAGTATACATATATATACACACACATATACAGTATACATATACACACATATACAGTATACATATATACACACACATATACAGTATACATATATACACACATACAGTATACATATATACACCCACATATACAGTATACATATATACACACATACAGTATACATATATACACACATACAGTATACATATATACACCCACATATACAGTATACGTATATACACACATATACAGTATACATATATATACACATATACAGTATACATATATATACACACATATACAGTATACATATATACACACACACACATATACAGTATACATATATATACACACATACAGTATACATATACACACACATATACAGTATACACATATACACACATATACAGTATACACATATACACACATATACAGTATACATATATATACACACATATACAGTATAAATATACACACATATACAGTATACACATATACACACATATACAGTATACACATATACACACATACACAGTATACATATATACACACACATATACAGTATACATATATATACACACATATACAGTATAAATATACACACATATACAGTATACACATATACACACATATACAGTATACACATATACACACATACACAGTATACATATATACACACACATATACAGTATAAATATATATATACATACATATACACAGTATACATATATATATATATACATACATACACACATATACAGTATACATATATATACACACATATACAGTATACATATATATACACATATACAGTATACATATATACACACATATACAGTATACATATACACACACATACAGTATACATATATATACACATATACAGTATACATATATACACACATATACAGTATACATATATATACACACACCCATATACAGTATACATATATACACCCATATACAGTATACATATACACACACATATACAGTATACACATATACACACATATACAGTATACATATATACACACACATATACAGTATACACATATACACATATATATACACAAACATATACAGTATACATATATATATATATACATACATATACACACATATACATATATATATACATACATATATACACACATATACAGTATACATATATACACACATATACAGTATACATATACACACATATACAGTATACACATACACACACATATACAGTATACATATATACACCCATATACAGTATACATATACACACACATATACAGTATATATATACACACATATACAGTATACATATACACACAGATATACAGTATACATATACACACACATATACAGTATACATATATATACAGTATACATATATATATACACACACATATACACACATATACAGTATACATATATACACATACAGTATACATATATATACACGCATATACAGTATACATATATACACCCATATACAGTATACATATACACACACATAAACAGTATACATATATACACACACATACAGTATACATATATACACACATATACAGTATACATATAGATACACACATACAATATACATAGATACATACATATACAGTATACATATATACACACACATACAGTATACATATATACACACACATACAGTATACATATATACACACACATATACATTATACATATAAATACACACATACAGTATACATATATACATACATATACAGTATACATATATACACATATACAGTATACATATACACACATATACAGTATACATATATACACCCATATACAGTATACATATATACACCCATATACAGTATACATATATATACACACACATATATACACACATATACAGTATACATATATACACATACAGTATACATATATATACACACACATATACAGTATACATATACACACATATACAGTATACATATATATACACACATATACAGTATACATATAAATACACACATACAGTATACATATATACATACATATACAGTATACATATATACACATATACAGTATACATATACACACATATACAGTATACATATATACACCCATATACAGTATACATATATACACCCATATACAGTATACATATATATATACACACACATATATACACACATATACAGTATACATATATACACATACAGTATACATATATATACACACACATATACAGTATACATATACACACATATACAGTATACATATACACACACATATACAGTATACATATATATACACATATACAGTATACATATATATATACACACATATACATATATACACATACAGTATACATATATATACACACACATATACAGTATACATATATACACACATACAGTATACATATATATATACACGCATATACAGTATACATATATATATACACACATATACAGTATACATATATATATACACACATATACAGTATACATATATACACATACAGTATACATATATCTACACACCCATATACAGTATACATATATACACACATATACAGTATACATATATACACACATACAGTATACATATATACACCCATAAACAGTATACATATACACACCCACATATACAGTATACATATATACACACATATACAGTATACATATATACACCCATATACAGTATACATATATACACATACAGTATACATATACACACACACATATACAGTATACATATATACACACACACACATATACAGTATACATATATACACACATATACAGTATACATATATATACACACACCCATATACAGTATACATATATACACACATATACAGTATACATATACACACACATATACAGTATACACATATACACAAATATACAGTATACACATACACACACATATACAGTATACATATATATATACACATATACAGTATACATATATACACACATATACAGTATACATATATACACACATATACAGTATACATATACACACACATATACAGTATACACATATACACACATATACAGTATACATATATACACACATACAGTATACATATACACACACATATACAGTATACACATATACACACATATACAGTATACATATATATATACACACATATACAGTATACATATATACACATACAGTATACATATATATATATATATACACATATACAGTATACATATATATATGCACACCCATATACAGTATACATATATATATACACACACCCATACACAGTATACATATATACACACATATACAGTATACATATATACACACATATACAATATACATATACACACACATATACAGTATACACATATACACACATATACAGTATACATATATATATACACAAATATATACACACATATACAGTATACATATATACACATACAGTATACATATATATATACACACATATACAGTATACATATATATATACACACACCCATATACAGTATACATATATATATACACACCCATATACAGTATACATATATACCCACCCATATACAGCATACATATATACACACATACAGTATACATATATACACACATATACAGTATACATATACACACACATATACAGTAATACAGCATATACACACACATACACTGTATATACACACACACACACATATACAGTATACATATATATACACACACATATACAGTATACATATATACACACATACAGTATACATATATACACACACATATACAGTATACATATACACACGCATATACAGTATACATATATATACACACATACAGTATACATATATACACACACATATACAGTATACATATATACACCCATATACAGTATACATATACACACACATATACAGTATACACATATACACACATATACAGTATACATATATACACACACATATATACACACATATACAGTATACATATATACACATACAGTATACATATATATACACATATACAGTATACATATATACACACCCACATACAGTATACATATATACACACATACAGTATACATATATACACACACATATACAGTATACATATACACACCCATATACAGTATACATATATACACACATATATACTGTATATATACATATATATACACACATACAGTATACATATATACACACATATACAGTATACATATATATACACACATATATATACACACATATACAGTATACATATATACACACACATATACAGTATACATATATATACACACATACAGTATACATATATACACACATATACAGTATACATATATACACACATTTATATACACACATATACAGTATACATATATACACACACATATACAGTATACATATATATACACATATACAGTACACATATATACACACATATACAGTATACATATATATACACACATATACAGTATACATATATACACACACATATACAGTATACATATATACACACATATACAGTATACATATACACACACATATACAGTATACATATATACACACATACAGTATACATATATACACCCACATATACAGTATACATATATACACACATACAGTATACATATATACACACATACAGTATACATATATACAGTATACATATATACACACATATACAGTATACATATATACACGCATATATACAGTAATACAGCATACATATATATACACATATACAGTATACATATATATACACACACATATACAGTATACATATATACACACACACACATATACAGTATACATATATATACACACACATATACAGTATACATATATATACACACACATATACAGTATACATATACATACACATATACAGTATACATATATACACCCATAAACAGTATACATATATATACACACACACACATACAGTATACATATATATATATACACACACATATACAGTATACACATATACACACATATACAGTGTACATATATACACCCATATACAGTATACATATATACACCCATATACAGTATACATATATATATACACATATACAGTATACATATATACACACATATACAGTATACATATATACACACCCATATTCAGTATACATATATACACACATATACAGTATACATATACACACACATATACAGTATACACATACACACACATATACAGTATACATATATATATACACATATACAGTATACGTATATACACACATATACAGTATACATATATACACATATATAGTATACATATATACACACATATACAGTATACATATATATACACACATATACAGTATACATATATACACGCATATATACAGTAATACAGCATATACACACACACATATACTGTATATATACACACACACATATATACACATATACAGTATACATATATATACACACATACAGTATACATATATACACACATACAGTATACATATATATACACACATATATATACACACATATACACACATATACAGTATACATATATACACACACATATACAGTATACATATATATACACATATACAGTATACATATATATACACACATATACAGTATACATATATACACGCATATATACAGTAATACAGCATATACACACACACATATACTGTATATATACACACACACATATACAGTATACATATATATACACACATAAACAGTATACATATATATACACACACATATACAGTATACATATACACACATATACAGTATACATATACACACACATACAGTATACATATATACACCCACATATACAGTATACATATATACACACATACAGTATACATATATACACACATATACAGTATACATATATACACGCATATATACAGTAATACAGCATATACACACACATATACAGTATACATATACACACACATATAAAGTATACATATATATACACACACACACATATACAGTATACACATATACACACATATACAGTATACATATATACACACACATATACAGTATACATATATATATATATATACACACACATATACAGTATACACAAATACACACATATACAGTATACATATATACACCCATATACAGTATACATATATACACACACACATACAGTATATATATACACACACATATACAGTATACACAAATATACAGTATACATATATACACCCATATACAGTATACATATATACACACCCATATACAGTATATATATACACACACATACAGTATACACAAATACACACATTTACAGTATACATATATATACACACATATACAGTATACATATATACACACATATACAGTATACATATATACACACACACATACAGTATACATATATACACACATATACAGTATACATATATGCACACATATACAGTATACATATATACACACATATACAGTATACATATATACACATACAGTATACATATATATATATATATACACACATATACAGTATACATATATACACATATACGGTATACATATATATACACACACCCATATACAGTATACATATATATATATATACACACCCATATACAGTATACATATATACACACATACAGTATACATACATACACACACATATACAGTATACATATATACACACATATACAGTATACATATATACACCCATATACAGTATACATATATACACACATATACAGTATACATATATATATACACATATACAGTAATACAGCATATACACACACACACTGTATATACACACACACATATACAGTATACATATATACACACATACAGTATACATATATACACACACATATACAGTATACATATACACACATATACAGTATACATATATATACACACATACAGTATACATATATACACACACATATACAGTATACATATATACACCCATATACAATATACATATATATACACACATACAGTATACACATATACAGTATACATATACACACCCATATACAGTATACATATACACACACATATACAGTATACACATATACAGTATACATATATACACATACAGTATACATATATATATATACACACATATACAGTATACATATATATACACATATACAGTATACATATATATACACACCCATATACAGTATACATATATACACACCCATATACAGTATACATATATACACACATACAGTATACATATACACACACATATACAGTATACATATACACACCCATATACAGTATACATATATACACATATATACTGTATATATACATATATATACACACATACAGTATACATATATACACACACATATACAGTATACATATATATACACATATATATACACACATATACAGTATACATATATATACACATATACAGTATACATATATATACACACATACAGTATACATATATACACACATATACAGTATACATATATATACACACATATATATACACACATATACAGTATACATATATACAAACATATACAGTATACATATATATATACACATATACAGTATACATATATATACACACATATACAGTATACATATATACACGCATATATACAGTAATACAGCATATACACACACACATATACAGTATACATATATATATACACACATATACAGTATACATATATATACACACATATACAGTATACATATATATACACACACATATACAGTATACATATACACACACATACAGTATACATATATACACCCACATACAGTATACATATATACACCCACATATACAGTATACATATATACACACATATACAGTATACATATATACACACACATACAGTATACATATATATACACACATACAGTATACATATATATACACATACAGTATACATATATATACACACATATACAGTATACATATATATACACACACATATACAGTATACATATACACACATATACAGTATACATATATACACACACATATACAGTATACATATATACACACATACAGTACACATATATACACACATACAGTATACATATATACACCCACATATACAGTATACATATATACACGCATATATACAGTAATACAGCATATACACACACATATACAGTATACATATACACACACATATACAGTATACATATATACACGCATATATACAGTAATACAGCATATACACACACATATACAGTATACATATACACACACATATACAGTATACATATATATACACACACATATACAGTATACATATATACACACACATATACAGTATACATATATACACACACACACATACACACACACACATATACAGTATACATATATATATACACACATATACAGTATACATATATACACACACATATACAGTATACATATATACACACATACAGTATGCATATATACACCCACATATACAGTATACATATATACACACATACAGTATACATATATACACCCACATATACAGTATACATATATACACACATATACAGTATACATATATACACGCATATATACAGTAATACAGCATATACACACACATATACAGTATACATATATACACGCATATATACAGTAATACAGCATATACACACACATATACAGTATACATATACACACATATACAGTATACATATATATACATATACACACACATATACAGTATACATATACACACATATACAGTATACATATATATACATATACACACACACATACAGTATACATATATACACACACATATACAGTATACATACATATACACACACATATACAGTATACATATATATATACACACATATACACAGTATACATATATATATATACACACATATACAGTATACATATATACACGCATATATACAGTAATACAGCATATACACACACATATACAGTATACATATATATACACACACATATACAGTATACATATATACACACACACATACACACACACACATATACAGTATACATATATATATATATATACACACACATATACAGTATACACAAATACACACATTTACAGTATACATATATACACACACATATACAGTATACATATATACACACATATATACAGTATACATATATACACACACAGATACACACACATATACAGTATACATATATATATATACACACACACACATACACACACATATACAGTATACACAAATACACACATTTACAGTATACATATACACACATATACAGTATACATATATACACACATATACAGTATACATATATACACACACATATACAGTATACATATACACACACACACATATACAGTATACATATATACACACATATACAGTATACATATATATATACACACACACATATACAGTATACATATATACACACATATACAGTATACATATATATACACACACACATACAGTATACATATATACACACATATACAGTATACATATATACACACATATACAGTATACATATATATACACACATATACAGTATACATATACACACATATACAGTATACATATATACACACACACATATACAGTATACATATATACACACACACACATATACAGTATACATATATATATATATACACACATATACAGTATACACAAATACACACATTTACAGTATACATATATACAGTATACATATATATACACATACAGTATACATATATACACACATATATAGTATACATATATAGACACACACACATATACAGTATACATATATACACACATATACAGTATACATATATACACACACATATACAGTATACATATACACACACACACATATACAGTATACATATATACACACATATACAGTATACATATATATACACACACATATACAGTATACATATATACACACATATACAGTATACATATATATACACACACATACAGTATACATATACACACATATACAGTATACATATATATATATACACATACAGTATACATATATATACACATACAGTATACATATATATATACACATACAGTATACATATATATACACATACAGTATACATATATACACACATATACAGTATACATATATATACACACACATATACAGTATACATATATATACACATATACAGTATACATATATACACACATATACAGTATACATATATACACACATATACAGTATACATATATATACACACATATACAGTATACATATACACACATATACAGTATACATATATACACACACACATATACAGTATACATATATACACACACACATATACAGTATACATATATACACACACAAACATACACACACACACATATACAGTATACATATATATATATACACACACATATACAGTATACACACATTTACAGTATACATATATACACACACATATACAGTATACATATATATACACATACAGTATACATATATACACACATATACATTATACATATATACACACATATATAGTATACATATATACACACACATATATAGCTACAGGCCCCGCTGCGTCCTCTGTGTCTCTGCACAGATATAAGTGTAACACGTCGCAGGGGCGGAACTACCGCCCGTGCAGCCGGTTCATTGAACGGGGCCCCGAGGGAGAGGGGGCCCCTCCAGCCTCCAGCAGGGCCGCCATCAGGGCATGACTGCCCTGACTCCAGTATGGGGCCCGGCCGGTAGGGGCCCCCTCGGGGGCCCCCCTCTTGTGCGTCTCTCTCCTCATGGGGCCCCCGGCCCCATGCTATGCGCCGGGTCCGGGACATTTCAGCGCTGAGCTGCGCTGTTGCAGCAGCGCCTTCATGATTCCCCTGACTTCCGGTCATGTGACGGTGCCGTCACATGACCGGAAGTCAGGAGAACCTGCTGTCAGCGATTTGGACGAGCGCCAGGATTCTGCAGGGATCGCATGGGGGTAAGTATAACAAGTTTTATTTTTTTTTAAAATACAATTAACTAGGAGTGGAGAGATGGGAGATGCACATGTGTGTGTGTGTGTGTGTGGGGGGGGGGGGGTGGGGAGATGGGAGATGCACATGTGTGTGTGGGGGGGGGAGATGGGAGATGCACATGTGTGTGTGGGGGGGGGAGATGGGAGATGCACATGTGTGTGGGGGGGGGAGATGGGAGATGCACATGTGTGTGTGGGGGGGGGAGATGGGAGATGCACATGTGTGTGGGGGGGGGATGGGAGATGCACATGTGTGTGGGGGGGGAGATGGGAGATGCACATGTGTGTGGGGGGGGAGATGCACATGTGTGTGGGGGGGGAGATGGGAGATGCACATGTGTGTGGGGGGGGAGATGGGAGATGCACATGTGTGTGGGGGGGAGATGGGAGATGCACATGTGTGGGGGGGGAGATGGGAGATGCACATGTGTGGGGGGGGAGATGGGAGATGCACATGTGTGGGGGGGGGATGGGAGATGCACATGTGTGGGGGGGGAAGGGAGATGCACATGTGTGGGGGGGAGATGGGAGATGCACATGTGTGGGGGGGGGGTGGGAGATGCACATGTGGTGGGGGGGAGATGGGAGATGCACATGTGTGGGGGGGAGATGGGAGATGCACATGTGGGGGGGGTGAGAGAGGTGCACATGTGTGGGGGGGAGATGGGAGATGCACATGTGGGGGGGGTGAGAGAGGTGCACATGTGGTGGAGGGGGATGAGAGAGGTGCACATGTGGTGGAGGGGGATGAGAGAGGTGCACATGTGGTGGAGGGGGATGAGAGAGGGGCACATGTGGGGGAGGGGGATGAGAGGGGCACATGTGGGGGGGGGACGAGAGGGGCACATGTGGGGGAGGGGGGTGAGAGAGGGACACATGTGGGGGAGGGGGTGAGAGATGTGCACATGGGGGGGGATGAGAGCTGCACATGGGGGGGTTTGAGAGCTGCACATGGGGGAATTGGGAGTAGGGGGATAATGAGCTGCACATAACGAATGTGGGGTGGGGGAGAGTAAATGATAAATGATGATGGGGTGGGGAGAGCACGGACATGATATAATGAATTGGGGCAGGGGGTGCATGTAAATATTGAATGCGGGGAGCAGGAAGTATAGAGTAGGGGGCGTTGCGGATGCAGGAGTGTGACTGGTAACAAATTGGCGGAAAGAGTAGAGGTTCTAATTAAATTATATATTAAGTGCCTATTTACAGTTAATGGGGGCACAGTGGTGGATTACAATTTATATTTGGAATGGTAGGTTGCATAATAACTAACCATATATTGATGGTGGATGCACGTCTGTATTCAGCTGCATAATGTAGAAGTTGGGGAATGTGCTCTAGATAACTGTGTTATTTTATGCAGAGACGAGTCCTGGCTGGAAGACGTGATGGCGGTCTGTGCTGGATGAAGGAGAAAAGCGAAGATGAAGGACTTCACCTAGAGACGTCACCGGTGAGTCAGTCTATTACATGTACACTGTGTATAATGTCACTGGTGATCACTGTATTACCTGTACACTGACACTATATACAGAGCTCCTGTGTATAATGTCACTGGTGATCACTGTATTACCTGTACACTGACACTATATACAGAGCTCCTGTGTATAATTTCACTGGTGATCACTGTATTACCTGTACACTGACACTATATACAGAGCTCCTGTGTATAATGTCACTGGTGATCCCTGTATTACCTGTACACTGACACTATATACAGAGCTCCTGTGTATAATGTCACTGATGATCACTGTATTACCTGTACACTATATACAGAGCTCCTGTGTATAATGTCACTGGTGATCACTGTATTACCTGTACACTGACACTATATACAGAGCTCCTGTGTATAATTTCACTGGTGATCACTAGATTACCTGGACACTTACGTTATACATACCATGTATAGAGCTCCCGTGTATAATGACACTTATGGTAATATTAGTAATGTGGTGGTAATATTAGTAATGTAGTGGTAATATGTGGTCTGGTCATGGTGTGGCAGTTTTTCTCCCTTCTGTGTGGTATTATTCGGTCACTATGTTGTGGTAATATGTGGTCTGGTCATGGTGTGGCGGTATTCCCTGTATGTGGTATTATTGGTCATTTAAAAAAAAAATGTATATGACACATTCCCTTAAAGAAAACTAAATAAAAATATATCTAAAAAGAGTATTGGATATTTTAAGAAAATTTTAATAGGTTAGAGTAGGGCCCGCCCAGAAGAGTCTACCTTATCGTGGTGGCGGCTTTAAAAATCTTTTGGCCAAAACAAAAGCTGTTGGCTATGTATGTGGCGCCGTCACATGGCCGAACGTCAGGAGAACCTGGTGGCAGCGACGTGGACGAGCGCCAGGATTCTGCAGGGATTGCATGGGGGTAAGTATAACAAGTTTTATTTTTTTTAAATACAATTAATTAACTATGAGTGGGGGGAATCAGAGATGCATGGGGGGGTGAGAGATGCACATGGGGGGGTGAGAGATGCACATGGGGGGGTGAGAGATGCACATGGGGGGGTGAGAGATGCACATGGGGGGTGAGAGATGCACATGGGGGGGTGAGAGATGCACATGGGGGGGTGAGAGATGCACATGGGGGGGTGAGAGATGCACATGGGGGGGTGAGAGATGCACATGGGGGGGGTGAGAGATGCACATGGGGGGGATGAGAGATGCACATGGGGGGGATGAGAGATGCACATGGGGGGGATGAGAGATGCACATGGGGGGTGAGAGATGCACATGGGGGGGGTGAGAGATGCACATGGGGGGGGTGAGAGATGCACATGGGGGGGGTGAGAGATGCACATGGGGGGGGTGAGAGATGCACATGGGGGGGTGAGAGATGCACATGGGGGGATGAGAGATGCACATGGGGGGGATGAGAGATGCACGGGGGGTGAGAGCTGCACATGGGTGGGATGAGAGATGCACATGGGGGGGTGAGAGATGCACATGGGTGGGATGAGAGATGCACATGGGGGGGTGAGAGATGCACATGGGGGGTTATGTTTACATAACTTTGTTGCCTTATGAAGGGCAGGGGGGGCCCCCCAAAATTTCTTGCACAGGGGCCCACTACAGTCTGTGTCCGCCCCTGACGTCCTGGATCCAGCACAGGTGACAGTCTGCCATAGAGCTGACGTGCAGTACATACACTGTGTTATGGGGGCGCTCACCTGTGCGGACCCCGCGCTCCGGCCGCTACTTCTCTGCTCATATAAGGTCTCTCTTTCTGCCATTAAATAATTCGGTTGTCATGGCAGTGGAGGCGGGGCGTTGGTAGGGGGCGTGTCTGGTATAGGGCAGATTGGGGCGGGGCTGTCATGCAGTGCTTGTCTCATCGCTGTAATTTCCTGCTGTTGCCACCTGGTGGACAGAATTGGTCAGTACACGCTGAGAATGCTCACATGGTGGGGGAGGGGCAGCTTATATATGTATATACACAGTCACAATGCAGTTAGGGTTATGTTCACACAGTGTTTTTTTAAATGTTTTTTTCCACTTTATAAAACTCAGAGTTGTCAGGAAAAGCATTGCCTGTATTTTTGATGTATGCCTCACACTAAATACATTTTTGAAGATTTTTTTTTAATCTTCCATCCTATACTCGGGCACTGGCTGTATATTGTTGTGGACCCGGGACTTGCTTAGATCCGCTGGGTGGCATTGCCAGCTACATTGCAGTAAATGGGTACAGTATATATATACACACACATATACAGTATACATATATATACACACACACATATACAGTATACATATATATACACACACATATACAGTATACATATATACACCCATAAACAGTATACATATATATACACACACATACAGTATACATATATACACACACATATACAGTATACATATATATATACACATATACAGTATACATATATACACACATATACAGTATACATATATACACACATATACAGTATACATATATACACCCATAAACAGTATACATATATATACACACACATACAGTATACATATATACACACACATATACAGTATACATATATATATACACATATACAGTATACATATATACACACATATACAGTATACATATATACACACATATACAGTATACATATATATACACATATACAGTATACATATATATACACATACATATACAGTATACATATATACACACATATACAGTATACATATATACACACATATACAGTATACATATATACACACATATACAGTATACATATATACACACATATACAGTATACATATATACACCCATAAACAGTATACATATATACACACACATATACAGTATACATATATACACATATACAGTATACTTATATACACCCATAAACAGTATACATATACACACACATATACAGTATACATATATACACACATATACAGTATACATATATACACACATATACAGTATACATATATACACACACATATACAGTATACATATATATATATACACACATATACAGTATACATATATATACACACATATACAGTATACATATATACACACATATACAGTATACATATATACACCCATAAACAGTATACATATATATACACACATACAGTATACATATATACACACACATATACAGTATACATATATACACATATACAGTATACATATATACACCCATAAACAGTATACATATACACACACATATACAGTATACATATATATACACACACATATACAGTATACATATATACACATACATATACAGTATACATATATACACATATACATATATATACACACACATATACAGTATACATATATATACACAAATACAGTATACATATATACACATATATACAGTATACATATATATACACACATACAGTATACATATATACACACATACAGTATACATATATATACACACATACAGTATACATATATACACACACATATACAGTATACATATATATATATATACACACATATACAGTATACATATATATATACACACATATATATACACACATATACACACATATACAGTATACATATATATACACACACATATACAGTATACATATATATACACACTCATATACAGTATACATATACACACATATACAGTATACATATATACACACAAATACAGTATACATATATATACACACACATATACAGTATACATATATATACACACACATATACAGTATACATATATATACACACTCATATACAGTATACATACACACACATATACAGTATACATATACACACATATACAGTATACATATATACACACAAATACAGTATACATATATACACATATACAGTATACATATATACACACACACATATACAGTATACATATATACACACATATACAGTATACATATATACACCCATATACAGTATACATATATATACACACATATACAGTATACATATATATACACACACACATATACAGTATACATATATACACACATATACAGTATACATATATACACCCATATACAGTATACACATATATACACACATATACAGTATACATATATATACACACACATATACAGTATACATATATACACACATACACAGTATACATATATACACCCATATACAGTATACATATATATACACACATATACAGTATACATATATATACACACATACAGTATACATATACAGTGCAGACCAAAAGTTTGGACACACCTTCTCATTTAAAGATTTTTCTGTATTTTCATGACTATGAAAATTGTACATTCACACTGAAGGCATCAAAACTATGAATTACCACATGTGGAATTATATACTTAACAAAAAAGTGTGAAACAACTGAAATATGTCTTATATTGTAGGTTCTTCAAAGTAGCCACCTTTTGCTTTGATGACTGCTTTGCACACTCTTGGCATTCTCTTGATGAGCTTCAAGAGGTAGTCACTTCAAATGGTCTTCCAACAACCTTGAAGGAGTTCCCAGAGATGCTTAGCACTTGTTGGCCCTTTTGCCTTCACTCTGCGGTCCAGCTCACCCCAAACCATCTCGATTGGGTTCAGGTCTGGTGACTGTGGAGGCCAGGTCATCTGGCTTAGCACCCCATCACTCTCCTTCTTGGTCAAATAGCCCTTACACAGCCTGGAGGTGTGTTTGGGGTCATTGTCCTGTTGAAAAATAAATGATGGTCCAACTAAACGCAAACCGGATGGAATAGCATGCCGCTGCAAGATGCTGTGGTAGCCATGCTGGTTCAGTATGCCTTCAATTTTTAATAAATCCCCAACAGTGTCACCAGCAAAGCACCCCCACACCATCACACCTCCTCCTCCATGCTTCACGGTGGGAACCAGGCATGTAGAGTCCATCCGTTCACCTTTTCTGCGTCGCACAAAGACACGGTGGTTGGAACCAAAGATCTCAAATTTGGACTCATCAGACCAAAGCACAGATTTCCACTGGTCTAATGTCCATTCCTTGTGTTCTTTAGCCCAAACAAGTCTCTTCTGCTTGTTGCCTGTCCTTAGCAGTGGTTTCCTAGCAGCTATTTTACCATGAAGGCCTGCTGCACAAAGTCTCCTCTTAACAGTTGTTGTAGAGATGTGTCTGCTGCTAGAATTCTGTGTGGCATTGACCTGGTCTCTAATCTGAGATGCTGTTAACCTGCGATTTCTGAGGCTGGTGACTCGGATAAACTTATCCTCAGAAGCAGAGGTGACTCTTGGTCTTCCTTTCCTGGGGCAGTCCTCATGTGAGCCAGTTTCTTTGTAGCACTTGATGGTTTTTGCAACTGCACTTGGGGACACTTTCAAAGTTTGCCCAATTTTTCAGACTGACTGACCTTCATTTCTTAAAGTAATGATGGCCACTCGTTTTTCTTTACTTAGCTGCTTTTTTCTTGCCATAATACAAATTCTAACAGTCTATTCAGTAGGACTATCAGCTGTGTATCCACCTGACTTCTACACAACACAACTGATGGTCCCAACCCCATTTATAAGGCAAGAAATCCCACTTATTAAACCTGACAGGGCACACCTCTGAAGTGAAAACCATTTCCGGTGACTACCTCTTGAAGCTCATCAAGAGAATGCCAAGAGTGTGCAAAGCAGTCATCAAAGCAAAAGGTGGCTACTTTGAAGAACCAAGAATATAAGACATATTTTCAGCTGTTTCACACTTTTTTGTTAAGTATATAATTCCACATGAGTTAATTCATAGTTTTGATGCCTTCAGTGTGAATGTACAATTTTCATAGTCATGAAAATACGGAAAAATCTTTAAATGAGAAGGTGTGTCCAAACTTTTGGTCTGTACTGTATACACACACATATACAGTATACATATATACACACATATACAGTATACATATATACACACACACACACACAGTATACATATATATACACACATACAGTATACATATATATACACACACATACAGTATACATATATATACACACACATATACAGTATACATATATACACACATATACAGTATACATATACACACACATATACAGTATACATATATACACACATATACAGTATACATATATATACACACACATACAGTACACATATATATACACACATACAGTATACATATATATGCACATACAGTATACATATATACACACACACATACAGTATACATATATATACACACATACAGTATACATATATATACACATACAGTATACATATATACACACACATATACAGTATACATATATACACACATATACAGTATACATATACACAGACACATATACAGTATACATATATACACCCATATACAGTATACATATATACACATATATACAGTATACATATATACACACATACAGTATACATATATACACACATATACAGTATACATATATATACACACATATACAGTATACATATATACACACATATACAGTATACATATATACACACACATACAGTATACATATATACACACACACACATACAGTATACATATATATACACACACATATACAGTATACATATATACACACACATACAGTATACATATATATACACATACAGTATACATATATACACACATATACAGTATACATATATATACACATACAGTATACATATATACACACATATACAGTATACATATATACACACATATACAGTATACATATATACACACACATATACAGTATACATATACACACACATATACAGTATACATATATACACATATATACAGTATACATATATACACACACATACAGTATACATATATATACACCCATATACAGTATACATATATACACACATATACAGTATACATATACACACACATATACAGTATACATATATGCACCCATATACAGTATACATATATACAGTATACATATATACACACACATATACAGTATACATATATACACCCATAAACAGTATACATATATATACACACATATACAGTATACATATATATACACACATATACAGTATACATATATACACACACATATACAGTATACATATACAGTATACATATATACACATATATACAGTATACATATATACACACACATACAGTATACATATATATACACCCATATACAGTATACATATATACACACATATACAGTATACATATACACACACATATACAGTATACATATACACACACATATACAGTATACATATATGCACCCATATACAGTATACATATATACAGTATACATATATACACACACATATACAGTATACATATATACACCCATAAACAGTATACATATATATACACACATATACAGTATACATATATATACACACATATACAGTATACATATATACACACACATATACAGTATACATATACACACATATACAGTATACATATACACACATATATAGTATACATATATATACACACACATATACAGTATACATATATATACACACATATACAGTATACATATATACACACACATATACAGTATACATATACACACCCATATACAGTATACATATATACACATATATACAGTATACATATATACACCCATATACAGTATACATATATACACATATATACAGTATACATATATACACACACATACAGTATACATATATACACACACATATACAGTATACATATATACACACACATACAGTATACATATACACACATATACAGTATACATATATATACACCCATATACAGTATACATATATACACACACATACAGTATACATATATACACATATATACAGTATACATATATACACACACATACAGTATACATATATACACACACATATACAGTATACATATATACACACACATACAGTATACATATACACACATATACAGTACACATATATACACCCATATACAGTATACATATATACACATATATACAGTATACATATATACACACACATACAGTATACATATATACACACACATATACAGTATACATATATACACCCATAAACAGTATACATATATATACACACATATACAGTATACATATATACACATATACAGTATACATATATATACACATATACAGTATACATATATACACCCATATACAGTATACATATACACACATATACAGTATACATATACACACATATACAGTATACATATATACACCCATGTACAGTATACATATATCTACACACATATACAGTATACATATATACACACACATATACAGTATACATATACACACATATATATACACACATATACAGTATACATATACACACATATACAGTATACATATACACACACATATACAGTATACATATATACACCCATATACAGTATACATATACACACATATACAGTATACATATACACACACATATACAGTATACATATACACACATATACAGTATACATATATCTACACACATATACAGTATACATATATACACCCATATACAGTATACATATATACACACATACAGTATACACATATATATACACACACATATACAGTATACATATGTACACACATACAGTATACATATATACACACACATACAGTATACATATATACACACCCATATACAGTATACATATACACACACATACAGTATACATATATACACACATACAGTATACATATATACACACACATATACACCCATATACAGTATACATATATATACACACATACAGTATACATATATACACACATATACAGTATACATATATACACATATACAGTATACATATATATACACACATATACAGTATACATATATATACACACATATACAGTATACATATATATACACACATACAGTATACATATATACACACCCATATACAGTATACATATACACACACATATACAGTATACATATATACACACACATACAATATACATATATACACACACATACAGTATACATATATACACACATATACAGTATACATATACACACACATATACAGTATACATATATATACACACATATACAGTATACATATATATACACACATATACAGTATACATATATACACACACATACAGTATACATATATACACACATATACAGTATACATATATACACACATATACAGTATACATATACACACATATACAGTATACATATACACACACATATACAGTATACATATATATACACACATAGAGTATACATATATATACAAACACATATACAGTATACATATATATATACACACATACAGTATACATATATATACACACACATACAGTATACATATATATACACACACATATACAGTATACATATACACACATATATAGTATACATATACACACACATATACAGTATACATATATATATACACACATAGAGTATACATATATATACACACATAGAGTATACATATATATACACACATAGAGTATACATATATATACACACACATATACAGTATACATATATATACACACATACAGTATACATATATATACACACACATACAGTATACATATATATACACACACATATACAGTATACATATACAGCGATATTGGCGCCAAATTTAAACACCGCTATGCTGATTGGTCACGGTTACCGGTCGCAAATAATCAGCATTATTGGCGCCAAATTTAAACACCGCTCTGCTGATTGGTCCCGGCCGTGACCAATCACCATTATTGGCGCCAAATTTAAATAACGCTGTGCTGATTGGTCGCGACCGCCGGCCGCAACCAATCAGCATTATTGGCGCCAAATTTAAACCCCGCTCTGCTGATTGGTCGCGTTCGCTGCCCGCGACCAATCAGCATTATTGGCGCCAAATTTAAACCCCGCTCTGCTGATTGGTCGTGTTCGCTGCCCGCGACCAATCAGCATTATTGGCGCCAAATTTAAACCCCTCTCTGCTGATTAGTCGCGACCGCCAGCCGTGACCAATCTGCGATATAGCCGCCAAGTTTTAACACCGCTTTGGTGATTGGTCACGGTTGCCGGCCTCGACCAATCAGCGATTTTGGCGCCAAATTTAAACACCGCTTTGCTGATTGCGCCCTGTCGGCCGCATACCTATTCTAGAATACCCGATGCATTAGAATCGGGCCACCATCTAGTGGGTGTATATATGTATACTGTATATATGTGTATATATATTTATACTGTATGTGTGTATATATATGTATACTGTATATGTGTATATATATACTGTATATGTGTTTATATATATGTATACTGTATAAGTGTGTATATATGTATACTGTATATGTGTGTATGTATGTATACTGTATATGTGTGTATATATGTATACTGTATGTGTGTGTGTATATATGTATACTGTATATGGGTGTATATATGTATACTGTATATATGTGTATATATATATTTATACGGTATGTGTGTATATATATGTATACTGTATATGTGTATATATATTGTATATGTGTGTATATATATGTATACTGTATATGTGTGTATATGTATACTGTATATGGGTGTATATATGTATACTGTATATGTGTGTATTTATATGTATACTGTATATGTGTGTGTATATATATGTATACTGTATATGGGTGTATATATGTATACTGTATGTGTGTATTTAGATGTATACTGTATATGTGTGTGTATATATATGTATACTGTATATGTGTATATATATTTATACTGTATGTCTGTATATATATGTATACTGTATGTGTGTGTGTGTATATATGTATCCTGTATATGTGTATATATATTTATACTGTATGTCTGTATATATATGTATACTGTATATGTGTGTGTGTATATATGTATACTGTATATGTGTGTGTATATGTATACTGTATGTGTATATATATTTATACTGTATGTCTGTATATATATGTATACTGTATATGGGTGTATATATGTATACTGTATATATGTGTATATATATTTATACTGTATGTCTGTATATATATGTATACTGTATATGTGTGTATATATATGTATACTGTATATATGTGTATATATATGTATACTGTATGTGTGTATATATATGTATACTGTATATTTGTGTATATATATGTATACTGTATATGTGTGTGTATATATATGTATACTGTATATGTGTGTGTATATGTATACTGTATATGTGTGTATATATGTATACTGTATATGTGTATATATATTTATACTGTATGTCTGTATATATATGTATACTGTATATGGGTGTATATATGTATACTGTATATATGTGTATATATATTTATACTGTATGTCTGTATATATATGTATACTGTATATGTGTGTATATATGTATACTGTATATATGTGTATATATGTATACTGTATGTGTGTATATATATGTATACTGTATATGTGTGTGTATATATATGTATACTGTATATTTGTGTGTATATATATGTATACTGTATATGTGTATGTATAATGTATATGGGTGTATATATATGTATACTGTATATGTGTGTGTATATATATGTATACTGTATATGTGTATGTATAATGTATATGGGTGTATATATATGTATACTGTATATGTGTGTGTATATATATGTATACTGTATATGTGTGTATATATGTATACTGTATATGTGTGTGTATATATATGTATACTGTATATGTATGTATATATGTATACTGTATATGGGTGTGTATATATGTATACTGTATATGTGTGTATATGTATACTGTATATGTGTGTGTATATGTATACTGTATATGTGTGTGTATATGTATACTGTATATGTGTGTATATATGTATACTGTATATATGTATACTGTATGTGTATATATATGTATACTGTATGTGTGTATATATATGTATACTGTATATATGTGTATATATATGTATACTGTATGTGTGTATATATATGTATACTGTATATTTGTGTGTATATATATGTATACTGTATATGTGTATGTATAATGTATATGGGTGTATATATATGTATACTGTATATGTGTGTGTATATATATGTATACTGTATATGTGTGTATATATATGTATACTGTATATGTGTATGTATAATGTATATGGGTGTATATATATGTATACTGTATATGTGTGTATATATATGTATACTGTATATGGGTGTGTATATATGTATACTGTATATGTGTGTGTATATATATATGTATACTGTATATTTGTGTGTATATATATGTATACTGTATATGTGTATGTATAATGTATATGGGTGTATATATATGTATACTGTATATGTGTGTGTATATATATGTATACTGTATATGTGTGTATATATATGTATACTGTATATGTGTATGTATAATGTATATGGGTGTATATATATGTATACTGTATATGTGTGTATATATATGTATACTGTATATGGGTGTGTATATATGTATACTGTATATGTGTGTGTATATATATGTATACTGTATATGTGTGTATATATGTATACTGTATATGTGTGTGTATATATATGTATACTGTATATGTGTGTATATATGTATACTGTATATGTGTATGTATAATGTATATGGGTGTATATATATGTATACTGTATGTGTGTATATATATGTATACTGTATATGTGTGTATATATATGTATACTGTATATGTGTGTGTATATGTATACTGTATATGTGTATGTATAATGTATATGGGTGTATATATATGTATACTGTATATGTGTGTATATATATGTATACTGTATATGTGTGTATATATGTATACTGTATATGTGTATGTATAATGTATATGGGTGTATATATATGTATACTGTATATGTGTGTGTATATGTATACTGTATATGTGTGTATATATGTATACTGTATATGTGTATATATATTTATACTGTATGTCTGTATATATATGTATACTGTATATGGGTGTATATATGTATACTGTATATATGTGTATATATATTTATACTGTATGTCTGTATATATATGTATACTGTATATGTGTGTATATATGTATACTGTATATATGTGTATATATGTATACTGTATGTGTGTATATATATGTATACTGTATATGTGTGTGTATATATATGTATACTGTATATTTGTGTGTATATATATGTATACTGTATATGTGTATGTATAATGTATATGGGTGTATATATATGTATACTGTATATGTGTGTGTATATATATGTATACTGTATATGTGTATGTATAATGTATATGGGTGTATATATATGTATACTGTATATGTGTGTATATATATGTATACTGTATATGTGTGTATATATGTATACTGTATATGTGTGTGTATATATATGTATACTGTATATGTATGTATATATGTATACTGTATATGGGTGTGTATATATATGTATACTGTATATGTGTGTATATATGTATACTGTATATATGTATACTGTATGTGTATATATATGTATACTGTATGTGTGTATATATATGTATACTGTATATATGTGTATATATATGTATACTGTATGTGTGTATATATATGTATACTGTATATTTGTGTGTATATATATGTATACTGTATATGTGTATGTATACTGTATATGGGTGTATATATATGTATACTGTATATGTGTGTGTATATATATGTATACTGTATATGTGTGTATATATATGTATACTGTATATGTGTATGTATAATGTATATGGGTGTATATATATGTATACTGTATATGTGTGTATATATATGTATACTGTATATGGGTGTGTATATATGTATACTGTATATGTGTGTGTATATATATGTATACTGTATATTTGTGTGTATATATATGTATACTGTATATGTGTATGTATAATGTATATGGGTGTATATATATGTATACTGTATATGTGTGTGTATATATATGTATACTGTATATGTGTGTATATATATGTATACTGTATATGTGTATGTATAATGTATATGGGTGTATATATATGTATACTGTATATGTGTGTATATATATGTATACTGTATATGGGTGTGTATATATGTATACTGTATATGTGTGTGTATATATATGTATACTGTATATGTGTGTATATATGTATACTGTATATGTGTGTGTATATATATGTATACTGTATATGTGTGTATATATGTATACTGTATATGTGTATGTATAATGTATATGGGTGTATATATATGTATACTGTATGTGTGTATATATATGTATACTGTATATGTGTGTATATATATGTATACTGTATATGTGTGTGTATATGTATACTGTATATGTGTATGTATAATGTATATGGGTGTATATATATGTATACTGTATATGTGTGTATATATATGTATACTGTATATGTGTGTATATATGTATACTGTATATGTGTATGTATAATGTATATGGGTGTATATATATGTATACTGTATAAGTGTGTATTTTCATGACTATGAATTAACACATGTGGAATTATATACTTAACAAAAAAGTGTGAAACAACTGAAAATATGTCTTATATTCTAGGTTCTTCAGAGTAGCCACCTTTTGCTTTGATGACTGCTTTGCACACTCTTGGCATTCTCTTGATGAGCTTCAAGAGGTAGTCACCGGAAATGGTTTTCACTTCACAGGTGTGCCCTGTCAGGTTTAATATGATAAAGTGCTTTATTCTTTGTCAGGTCCAGGGGTCCTGTAGAATGTGAATCCCTGAGGAACAGCGGATCCTTGGCTTGTGCCAAGACAGAAGAAAAGTTGCTGAACACTTGGTACCCCAACGTGATCAATCTATTTGCCAATCAAGATGCCCTGCAGCTGATTAATGCGGACAAATTGGATTCCTTTTATAACTGCGTCTCGACACTTATGTCCAACCAGGTAAAGTCGGCAGCAAGATCCGTGATATATAAGGATTCATGTTCATTATTGTATCTCTGGATCAAACATAGACTCAGAGTGGTATTCCCATCTCATATATGTATGGCACTTCCACAGTCTGAGGACGCACATCCGGCTGAAGTATATTGCTGCGCAGGAACATGCCGGGTCCCTGAGCTGCAATGCATGCCGCCAGCCAAAGGCCGGTATCTGATGTCGGCGTGCCAGTCACGAGTGACGCATGGAAGTGACGTCATGCGCTGCCTCTACCGGCACACTGAAATCAGCTACAGAAGAAGGCGCCGCATGTCGTGGGAGCGGAGGAAGGTAAGAAGAATCATTTATTTTTGTTTATTTAATGTATTGGAAAGAACGACAGAACATTAAACCAGGAAAGGGCCAAGGATGGGGAGCATTATACAAGGAAGGGGCTCAGGGTGGGGAGAATTAGACAAGGAAGGGGCCCAGGATGGGGAGCATTATATAATGAAGGGGCCCAGGATGGGGAGCATTATACAAGGAAAGGGCCCAGGATGGGGGGAATTAGACAAGGAAGGGTTCCAGGATGGGGAGCATTATACAAGGAAGGTGCCCAGGATGGGGGGAATTAGACAAGGAAGGGTCCCAGGATGGGGAGCATTATACAAGGAAGTAGCTTAGGATGAGAAGCATTATACAAGGAAGGGTCCCAGGATGGGGAGAATTAGACAAGGAAGGGTCCCAAGATGGGGAGCATTATACAAGGAAGTAGCCTAGGATGAGGAGCATTATACAAGGAAGGGGCGCAGGATGGGGAGCATTACACAAGGAAAGGTCGCAGGATGGGGAGCATTACACAAGGAAGGGGAGCATGATGGGGAGCATTATACAAGGAAGGGGCGCAGGATGGGGAGCATTACACAAGGAAGGGGTGCAAGATGGGGAGCATTATACAAGGAAGTAGCCTAGGATGAGGTGCATTACACAAGGAAGGAACGCAGGATGGGGAGCATTACACAAGGAAGGGGCGCAAGATGGGGAGCATTATACAAGGAAGGGGCGCAAGATGGGGAGCATTATACAAGGAAGGGGCGCAAGATGGGGAGCATTACACAAGGAAGGGGCGCAGGATGGGGAGCATTATACAAGGAAGGGGCGCATGATGGGGAGCATTTTACAAGGAAGGGGCCAAGGATGGGGAGCATTATACAAGGCAGGGGTTCAGGATGGGGGGCATTGTACAAGGAAGCAGCCCAGGATAGGGAGCATTATACCAGAATGGGGATCATTATACCATGACATGGGCCAGGATGAAGGACATTACACCAGGAAGGGCACAATGATGGAGGTCATTATACCAGAATGGGGCCTAGGATGGGGGACAGGATACCAGGATGGAAGACATTGTTATAGGATGTGGGATATTATACTAGGATAGGGGACATTGTTACAGGAAGGGGCCAGGATGGGGGACATTATTACAGTAAGAGGCCCTGGACCAAGGACATTATACCAGGAAGGAGCCCAGGATTGGGACGTTATTGCTGAAAGGGGGCTCAGGATGGGCGGTATTATACACAGAAGGTGGATATTATAACAGGAAGAGGCCCAGGATAGGGGATATTATAACAGGAAGGGGTGCAGGATGGGGAACATTATACCAGGAAGGGGCCTAGAATGAGAGACATTATTATAGGATGGGGCTAGGGCTACGATGGGGGAGATTATTACAGGAAACATCCAAGGCAAGGGCGAACACGCGCATCATTATCGGATCTAGAATGCTACAAGGGCCCATAGGCATTATACAAGGAAGGTGCCCAGGATAGGGGGAATTAGACAAGGAAGGGTCCCAGGATGGGGAGCATTATACAAGGAAGTAGCCTAGGATGAGAAGCATTATACAAGGAAGGGTCCCAGGATGGGGAGAATTAGACAAGGAAGGGTCCCAAGATGGGGAGCATTATACAAGGAAGTAGCCTAGGATGAGGAGCATTATACAAGGAAGGGGCGCAGGATAGGGAGCATTACACAAGGAAGGGGAGCAAGATGGAGAGCATTATACAAGGAAGGGGCGCAGGATGGGGAGCATTACACAAGGAAGGGGCGCAGGATGGGGAGCATTATACAAGGAAGGGGCGCATGATGGGGAGCATTATCCAAGAAAGGGGCGCAGGATGGGGAGCATTACACAAGGCAGGGGTGCCAGATGGGGAGCATTATACAAGGAAGTAGCCTAGGATGAGATGCATTACACAAGGAAGGCGCGCAGGATGGGGAGCATTACACAAGGAAGGGGCGCAAGATGGGGAGCATTATACAAGGAAGGGGCGCAAGATGGGGAGCATTACACAAGGAAGGGGCGCAGGATGGGGAGCACTATACAAGGAAGGGGCGCATGATGGGGAGCATTATACAAGGAAGGGGCGCATGATGGGGAGCATTTTACAAGGAAGGGGCCAAGGATGGGGAGCATTATACAAGGCAGGGGTTCAGGATGGGGGGCATTGTACAAGGAAGCAGCCCAGGATAGGGAGCATTATACCAGAATGGGGATCATTATACCATGACATGGGCCAGGATGAAGGACATTACACCAGGAAGGGCACAATGATGGAGGTCATTATACCAGAATGGGGCCTAGGATGGGGGACAGGATACCAGGATGGAAGACATTGTTATAGGATGTGGGATATTATACTAGGATAGGGGACATTGTTACAGGAAGGGGCCAGGATGGGGGACATTATTACAGTAAGAGGCCCTGGACCAAGGACATTATACCAGGAAGGAGCCCAGGATTGGGACGTTATTGCTGAAAGGGGCTCAGGATGGGCGGTATTATACACAGAAGGTGGATATTATAACAGGAAGAGGCCCAGGATAGGGGATATTATAACAGGAAGGGGCACAGGAAGGGGAACATTATACCAGGAAGGGGCCTAGAATGAGAGACATTATTATAGGATGGGGCTAGAGCTACGATGGGGGAGATTATTACAGGAAACATCCAAGGCAAGGGCGAACACGCGCATCATTATCGGATCTAGAATGCTATAAGGGCCCATAAATCTGACCAACATGCTGGTGGGGGCCCAGGTCCAAATTTTGCACATCTACAGGAACATGGCATAACAATATGTCATATGTTGGGAAGGGTTTAAGCTACAACACATTACATAGCCTCTTGCAGCTATATCAATGGAAAAATGAAAAATGTATGGCTTTTTGAAGACGGAAAGGAAAAAATGCAAAACAAAAAATGATCCGGTCCTGAAGGGATTAAGGATTTCCCACCCACAGTAAATGTTGTCACTCAGCTTTCTTCTCTTATGGCCCAGTCCGTCTCCCTGTTTTCTGCACCACTCTCGTAGTCATGTATTTTTTCTCCTTATAAACACTAATATATACTTGCTGATTTCTCCCCCCACAGGTGAGAGACCTTCTGCAGAAAACTGTAGAAACTTTTGTCCGTTTATTTGACCTGATAGACGGGCAATTTTTACCAATCTTCAAAATGCAACTTACATTTGATGACGAGAAAATGGATTTCTATCCAAGCTTCCAGGACGTAGAAGAAGTTGTACTATTTATATTAACTCGGATCTCCAAGACCCTTCAGGTATCAGGATTTTTTTTTTCAATGCTGACAACTTACTTTTTATAGTAGGTACATGTGTGGCTCACAGGTAAAAACTGCAGTAAAAAAAATTGGAAATTTGCTGCCACCATTTTGGAATATCACAGCAAAAAAAAAATATAGTACTGGCTGATTTACAATTGCTATTGGCTGTCACCTAGTATATGAGCGTCCGCAGCAGTATCCTCCGGTGGGCCCCCATGCAGGGATAGGACAACGAGTATATTGACTTTGTAATACACATTGCAAAAATATATGAGAATTATAAGTAGAAGAGTTGGGTAGCATAAACACTTTTACAGGCTCGGACTGGCCAACAGGAGAAATGGAGAATCCTCCGGTGGGCCCCCATGAAGGGATGGCTCTCCACTCCAGTCCCCTATTAAAGTGTACCTGTCAGCAGGAGTGTGCTCAGTAAACCACATACACTGTCAGGAGGGCGACATTACACAGAGTAAAATGATACCTTAGTTGATGAAATTCGTCCTGTGGTTCTTGTGTAATCTTTACTTTCAGTTTGGAAATAATGATACGCTTATGCTCCGGGGCGGCGTGTGGGGGCACTCTATCTGGTGCTCTGCTTACATATTCATGTGTATGCTCTTATGACAGCTCACTGATCGTCCACTGACCTGCCTCCTATTTTACCTAGCCCCGCACTACTAGATGCATTATGTAAAAGAGGAGGCAGGTCAGTGAAGGCACAGTGAGCTGTCATAAGAGCATACAGATGAATATGTAAGCAGAGCACCAGATAGAGCGCCCCCCACAGGCCGCCCCGGAGCACGAGCGTATCATTATCTCCAAACTGAAAGTAAATGTTACACAAGAACCACAGGACGGATTTAATCAACTAAGTTATCATTTTAATCAGTGTAGTGGCACCCACCTAACAATGTATGTGTTTTACTGAGCTCAATCCTGCTGACAGGTGCGCTTTAAATGTATAAGTGGTTAAATCTGAATTTTTGGGGTGACAGATGCCCTTTAAGCTCCCTTTAGTGGCCACTGAGGATACACAGCATGGCAGCTTTTATTTCATGTCTATGCTGAGGATATGGAGCTTTGTATGGAGTTTTTGATTTATTTATATCAAAATAGGTGGATGTTCAGGGGGTTTATATTAGAGACTTCTGCAGTATTCATGTCACTTTATAGAACGTTCTTCTTTGTCCAGAATATTCAGACGGTGCAGCCGTGGCTTTCTGGTAGTAACACGGTTCAGATCATCGAGGCCAAACTCCCTGATTACATCTTTGATTCTGCCGCGCTGAAGCTGAAGGAGGCCGTCAGCCACAATCTACACCAGCCATTCAGGCATTTCCAAACCTACGGTAAGCGGGACGTGAATCATTAAAAGGATGATACATACGGTAAGCTGGACGTGAATCAATAAAGGGATGGTACATATGGTAAGCTGGACGTGAATCATTAAAGGGATGGTACATACGGTAAGCTTGACGTGAGTCATTAAAGGGATGGTACATACTGTAAGCTGGACGTGAATAATTATAGGGATGGTACATACAGTAAGCAGGATGTGAGTCATTAAAGGGATGGTACATACGGTAAGCTGGACGTGAATAATTATAGGGATGATACATACAGTAAGCAGGACGTGAGTCTTTAAAGGGATGGTACATACGGTAAGCTGGCTGCGAATCATTAAAGGCATGGTACATACGGTAAGCTGGACATGAGTCATTACAGGGATGGTACATAGGGTAAGCTGGACGTGAGTCATTAAAGGGATGGTACATATGGTAAGCTGGCCGCGAATAATTAAAAGAATGGTACATACAGTAAGCTGGACGTGAATCCTAAGTATTAAAGCGATGGAACATATGGGAAGCTGGACGTGAATCTAGTATTAAAGGGATGGAACAATCACAATCAGAAATCTCCTGCCGGCGCTTGCAGCGTGATATTCCTGTGGACGCTTTGATCCTGATACCTTTCCAAAAGCCATTGAACTCAGTGTTAGGGGTTCCCAGAGGTGTGATCCTCATCTATCAGACATTATCATGCAGAAATACTATATATCATTGGTCTAACAAGCACTGCAAAGAGGATCTGTCTCTAGATTTCACCATATAAATGTAGATTATCAAATTGATTTCTTAGACCTGATGAAGCCAGAGAACTCGCTTTCAAAAATCCATGTCCGATCAGCTGTATAATCCTCTTTGAAAGTTTTCTCCGCCCGTTATTAAGATGAGTCTAGATACAACTATAAATTCTGTGTTATATTATTTGATAGTTGAAAGCTTCAGCTGGCTGGTGGATGGTTCAGCCGCGGAGAAAGTAGAAACTGTGTGCAAAGCAGTCATCAAAGCAAAAGGTGGCTACTTTGAAGAACCTAGAATATAAGACATATTTTCAGTTGTTTCACACTTTTTTGTTAAGTATATAATTCCACATGTGGTAATTCATAGTTTTGATGCCTTCAATGTGAATGTACAATTTTCATAGTCATGAAAATACAGAAAAATCTTTAAATGAGAAGGTGTGTCCAAACTTTTGGTCTGTACTGTATGTGTGATCATAATGTGTTTTTTTTTTTTACATATTGGACCTTCTTGCATATTATCTCGAACCGTCATTAAATTGACTCATCCCTGCACAGCAACACTGGCTTTGATGTTTCTAGTAAAAATCGACTGCTTATGCGCCGTTCATCATATGCAAGTTATCTAGGACTAGTCCAGCGGGACGTCACTTCCCACAAACAAATCCCACCTCAGATGCTGTGATCACACCCAAATCATGGCATCTTAGTCTCACCTGGCGACGTGGATCTTCTAAGCCTCGGGTCTGGGTGGGCACACGGACCCCGGGTGTTGGTGTGGCAAGCAGGAAGGCACATGAGCAGCAAGGAATTGGCACTCAGGAATCTTGGGAGCTGCAGGATGGATGTAGCGTAACCCAGTAGGAATGGAAGAAAGTTAACGCAGAAGGTGGAGCACACCAAACAAAAGTCTAAAAACTCAATCCTAAGACCCAGGTGTGTGTCCTAATGGTCCATAAATAGGATTTAGGAGATTATGTCACTGAGCTACACAGGACAACCTGTAAAACCTGACGTGGAGCACAACACGGGGCAGCAGACCGAAGTGAAGGAAGCAGAGCTCGGATACCCAAGACAGGTGTATAATACTTAATTTCACATGACCAATTTGCATATGACAGCCGGCACATAAAAAGTTTAGTCTTTTAAGGTAGAAACATTTTTGCCAGATATATACCGTGGATGTCAATGCAGGAATTTGGCATGCCTGAAGGACCTAACAGGTTCACTTTACGGGGACCCCCTTTGGTTCGTTTGAAGGGTCCCTTGACAATAAGCTGATCACAGCTGTAGTCGGGTGGACGCAGCAACGAGGACTAAGTTGCAGGAATCATTTTCTTACCATTCCCATTAGAATCAATACTGTCCTAAGTCCTACAGAGCGAGGGGTGCAACGTGTCCGATAATAATTGAGGGTCAAATCAGAAATCTCAAGGGTAAACGAGACTGATTTATATTTGTATTCCAGTTTATAGAAGAATTTCACACCCTGGCCAGAGATATCATGGGACTGCCCACCCGCGCTTACTTCACCATGGTACACCTCGACTACGATGACTTAAAGCAAGGCCTGGCTGACAAAGCAAAAAGTTTTGCAAATATATTACTAGATAGACTGGTGACAAATCACAGATTGGAGAATGAAGAGTGAGTAAAATCCTGGATTCAAGGAGGTTTCACAATAGAAAAAAATAATCTGTAATGGGCCTCTAGCTGCCATGTGCCATTCAGGGGCCCTTGGGGTCGAGGTCAAGTGTTACTTCTGCTATGATTTCATACAGTGAGTTATAGATGCTGATGCTACAGTAAAAGTTAAGAATCTCACATTACTTTACTTATGATACCATAAAATATCATCACATTCCAGTATATAATATACAGGTGCATCTCACTAAATTAGAATATCATCAAAAAGTTAATTTTTTTCATTTCTTCAGTACAAAAATTTAAATTCATATATTATATAGAGTCATTACAAACAGAGTGATATATTTCAAGTGTTTATTTCTGTTAATGTTGTTGATTATGGCTTACAGCCAATGAAAACACAAAAGTCATTATCTCAGTAAATTAAAATAATTAACAAATACACCTGAAAAGGCTTCCTAAGCTTTTAAAAAGGTCCCTTAGTCTGTTTCAGTAGGCTCCACAATTATTGGGAAGACTGGTGACTTGACAGATGTCCAGAAGGCAGTCATTGACACACTCCACAAGGTCTCAGAGTCTGGAGGAAGAGTGGAGAGGCCACAATCCAAGCTGCTGGAGGTCTAGTGTGAAGTTTCCACCATCAGTGATGGTTTGGGGAGCCGTGTCATCTTCTGGTGTAGGTCCACTGTGTTTTATCAAGACCAAAGTCAGTGCAGCCGTCGACCAGGACATTTTAGAGCACTTCATGCTTCCCTCTGCTTTTTGGAGATGGAAATGTCATTCTCCAGCAGGACTTGGCCCCTGTCCACACTGCCAAAAGTACCAATACCTGGTTTACACACAACAGTATCACTGTGCTTGATTGGCCAGTAAACTCACCTGACCTTAACCCCATAGAGAATCTATTATAGAGAATCTATGGGGTATTGTCAAGAGGAAGATGAGAGACATCAGACCCAACAATGCAGACGAGCTGAAGGCTTCTATCAAAGCCACCTGGGCTTCCATAACCCCTCAGCAGTGCCACAGGCTGATCGCCTCCATGCCACATTGCCGCATTGATGCAGTAATTGATGCAAAAGGAGCCTGGCCAAGTATTGAGGGCATTTACTGACCATACATTTCAGTAGGACATTTCAGATTTTAAAAACATTTTAAATCTGTTGCTATAAAGTATTCTAATTTACTGAGATAATGACTTTTGTGTTTTCATTGGCTGTAAGCCATAATCATCAACATTAACAGAAATAAACACTTGAAATAGATCACTCTGTTTGTAATGACTCTATATGATATAGGAGTTTCACTTTTTGTATTGAAGAACTAAAATAAATTAACTTTTTGATGATATTCTAATTTAGTGAGATGCACCTGTATGTAATAATCTTTGCTTCACTTAGGATCTTCATGGAATTTGAGAAAATCAAGGAACAAGCGTTAAAGGCTCCTGAAACTACTGAAGATGTAATAGAGGAGTTTGCGTTTGTGGAGCAGGCGAAGAATAAAAGCCTGGTAGAGCTAAAGTCCCGAATTGCTGTACGTACAGTACGTCCCTGGGTATAATTAGTGTAAAACATAATATATAGGATTATTCCTATATTTCTTGTGTCCTGGTTAATATGTATTTTTCCATATATAGGTCATGTCATACTAGCTATACTTACCAGTCCCCCTCCAGATTTCAGTGATGAGATCCCCAACATGATCATGTGATTGCTGCAGCCTATCAGTGACTACGGTGGTAACCTGCTACAGCCAGTGATTGGCTACAGAAATCACATGTCCACATAGAGCAGGAAGAACACAAACTGATGGAGGGAACTGTAGTTGTGGAGCATCAGTATAATTTTATAACCTAAGTTTTTGGAAAAAATATAATTGGTGCAACCCCTGTGGTTGTAGATGCTAGATACATTAATACATAGTGAGTTTCATGTTTTTAATTTTAGGAGTGTCAGCGGAGGATGAGTTATCTTCTAGATGTTCATTTATTTGTACCTGAAGATATCATCCTGAACTCAACAGTGTTACTGTGGCCAAAAAATATCAACCCAGTGTTTGATGAAAATGGGGTCTCGGGTGCCAGCCCCAATGAAGCAGCAGCCCCCTGCAGTGTCCAGGTAATTAAACAGGGGGCGCTCTGGGAGCGTTTTTTGATAACTGTTCCTTTCTAAAAGCTGATTGAAAACGCCAAGTGTAAAGGAGAGGGCGAGCTGCTGGGGAAAAGAGAGAAGCTTATGCTGGAACTGGAGAAACTTTTGCGTCGGATGGAAGAATTTGCAGAGTACTCTAAGCTGGATATGATGCAGCAGGTATGATAGTCACAGGCTGTGTTATAGTTTTCCCTCTTCTTATTTTCATTACTTTAAGACTCTTTTCATATTTGTACAGATCCTTTTTACCCAAAACGCATCATGGTTGTCGTGAACGATAATTTTTTTGTGCAACACAAAAGATCATTTCACCCGACGATCAAGTGTTTGGCTATTCGTCGGTGATTGGCAGCCTATTTATACTGCACAATTATCCTTAAACGAGCGTTCCTGGGAAGTAGTTATAAAATGCTCCCTAACTCCGGTTTGGAGTTGCATTAGGCTTTTTTTATGTTGTTTCTTTTGGGGGGGGTTCTATCCCTTTTTAAAGGCAAGAATCAAGAATATTGAGACTACAGCCAATAGTGTAACCTGAAGCTTCAATGCAAAATCTCCATTAGGGCCCCCAACTATTGCTGGTCTTTAATAGTAGTGATCTTCTCATATGAGTCAAAGAGACCTTTTGAGCCCCCCTTAGCTCCAGATGCGACTGCAACCCCTGCACGCACTGTAGTTACGCCCTTGACTGCAGCATTATTTTTGCTATGCAAAAAAAAACTATGAAAAAAACATAAACCCGACTGACCACCATTATCAGCCAGAAGAGTCTTTATAGAGGCAGTCCCTAGTGCTTAACCTGAAGTGCAGTCAAACAAAGGCAGGTCAGAGGCAGTCGTCACACCTGAGGACTGGCGTATGAAAGCGTCCAATAGGCCTGAAACACGTTGCGTCCAATAGGCCTGAAACGAGTTGTTCCAATAGGCCTGAAACGCGTTGCGTCCAATAGGCCTAAAAGTCGTTGCGTCCAATAGGCCTAAAAGTCGTTGCGTCCAATAGGCCTAAAAGTCGTTGCGTCCAATAGGCCTGAAATACATTGCGTCCAATAGGCCTGAAATACATTGCGTCCAATAGGCCTGAAATGCATTGCGTCCAATAGGCCTGAAATGCATTGCGTCCAATAGGCCTGAAATGCATTGCGTCCAATAGGCCTGAAATGCATTGCGTCCAATAGGCCTGAAACTATTTGTGTCCAATAGACCTGAAAGGCCTGAAAGTTACACCTCTGACATCAGCTGTCTATAAAGTGGAGCATATAGGAATCTGTATTCTGCAAACGAGAAGTAAAGTTCACCGGTGAGAAGTCAGTCTCATACTGTAACTTGTGAATGTCTAACTCATTTTCTTTAATGGAGGCAGTCCGGTTAACCCTTTACTTATCTGTGTATTGTGCCTGGTTTCAGTAAGTGACAGATGTGAGGACTGTACAGAAGCGAATAGCAGACGCAGAGGAGGCGGTGGCTTATATTAACAAAGAAGAAGCACTGTATAAATGGGACCTTACAACATACCCTCAGCTGGATTCTTCAAAAGTCAACATCGAACCTTACCAGAAACTTTTTGCACTGATTTACAAATGGCAAAAAACTGAAAAAAAGTATGTGCACCCCATTGGGGAATTCTGAGTTAACTCTTGGCATGCCGTTATTTATTAACACCATACGTGATCTGAAGTGGAGAGTAAATGGCGCATTTAAACAAGCTGATGATCATTCCCAATTATCAGCCCGTGTAAATGTGCCAGTAATCACCCGATGAACAAGCAAAACACTAATTCGTTGGGAACGAATCATTTATGGCAGCAAAAATCATCTTTATCTACAGCACTTCACCCCTTGTAACGTTATAGGGACAAAGTATATCTAATAACCAATCGTTCTGTCCCCATCACTGTTCTTCGGTCCTGGAAATAACCAAGCGCCAAAAGTCTTGCATACATTACAAGGGGATTATGTGTTATTAAAGGGCTGTCCGGCCTTGGGGCACAAGTCTGCAGTCACTCCATGTGACTGCAGTCATGTGAATCCTCACAGCATGTGTACTGTGCGCGTAATAAGGATTCTCCAGCATCGGGAGCACAGGCGTGTGACAGCAAGTATGTGATTTGCATATATACGGTCACATCCCAACTAGACATATCTGGCCTTGCTCAATGCAAGCACATTGAGTGGAGCCAGACACGTCTAGTCGGAATGTGGTCTGAAGTATGCAAATCACATACTTGTGGTCACATAACAGCCTGTTCCCAGCACCGGAAAATCCTCGCAGTGCGTGCAATGTGAGGATTTACAAGTCTGCAGTTACATAGACTGTAGACTTGTACCCCAAGGTCGGACAATCCCTTCTGCAAAATAGGAGATAAATGTATGATCGGTAGGGGTGCTCTAACCACAGGGTCCTCCAGTAATCCTGAGGACAGAGGTTCCAAAGTCTGCTGTGTGAATGGAGTGATCGTGCGCATGCATAGCCAGTGCTCCATTCATGTTTATGGGAGCAGTCATGCGCATGCGTAGCCATCACTCCCATAGATGCACACATGCTTCATTCACAAAGCTGTATCTAGGACCACCGCTTTCAAAACTGCTGGAGGCTGCAGCAGTCGGACTCCCAGTGATCAGACATTTATCAACAACCTTGTGGATAGGTGATTAAACATTATTTATGGTACAACCATAGCCATAGATGTAGAAGAGAAAAAAAGCAGAATAAACAGTAATAGATGAGCTAAAAACATGAAATTTATCAAAATATGTCTTGAAAAATCTCACGCTTCCAGGTGGATCGACGGCACTTTCCTTGACCTGAATGGAGAAAGCATGGAAGCCGAGGTGGACGAATTCCTCCGAGAGGTCTACAAGATGATGAAACTGTTTCAGCAGAAGCAGAAGACGTTAGAAGAGGAGAAGAAAAAGGCGGCTCAACACCGGACACTGTCTGAAGATAAGGATTCGGTGGACGAGGAAAAGAAGGAAAGCCGCATAGTTCTCATGTGTTCTGCCATCACCGAGCAAATCAAGGCTTTTAAGGTAGATGCATCAAATAATGGATATATCAGTAATCTGGGCCAGGTTTGCTGGAGCACGCTGTTACCTCCCAATCCCAGCCAACTTCAGCACAGTGGTTACTATCGAGACAGCAGCAGTGGTCGGTCTCCTAGGCAACGATCTGTAAACAAAAGAAAAGTCTTAATATCTCAAGAACGGCTGCAAATGTCAAGAAGCAGTAAATTGCAAAAGTGCAGGTTTTTACAATATCTGTGAAGATGGAAATAACCCTTTAATTCATTTTTGTAGCCGTAATCCCGGGACACAGATTATGATTGACTCTTTTTCAGGAATATATCCCTCTGGTGAGCATCCTTTGCAACCCATGCCCCTCCCATATATCCATCCTGGCCTCCATGTGTCCAGCCTGCCCCCCTTCATATATCCATTCTGTCCCATATATCTATATATATCTATATCATATATATATATATATAACAGTTTTGATTTATATATATCCATCCTAGCCCCCCCATATATGCATCCCACCCCACCCCATATATCTATCCAGGTCCCCACGTGTCCAGCTTGCCCCCCTTCACCTCCATGCGTCCATCCAGGTCCCCACGTGTCCAGCTTGCCCCCCTTCACCTCCATGCGTCCATCCAGGTCCCCCCACGTGTCCAGCCTGCCCCCCCTTCAGCCCCACGCGTCCATCCAGGTCCCCACGTGTCCAGCCTGCCCCCCTTCAGCCCCATGCGTCCATCCAGGTCCCCACGTGTCCAGCCTGCCCCCCTTCAGCCCCATGCGTCCATCCAGGTCTCCACGTGTCCAGCCTGCCCCCCCTTCAGCCTCATGCGTCCATCCAGGTCGCCACGTGTCCAGCCTGCCCCCCCTTCAGCCCCATGCATCCATCCAGGTACCCACGTGTCCAGCCCGTCCCCCCTTCAGCCCCATGCGTCCATCCAGGTCCCCACGTGTCCATCCTGCCCCCCCTTCAGCACCATACGTCCATCCAGGTCCCGTGTCCAGCCTGCCCCCCCTTCAGCCCCATGCGTCCATCCAGGTCCCCACATGTCCAGCCTGCCCCCCCCTTCAGTCCCATGCGTCCATCCATGTCCCCATGTGTCCAGCCTGCCCCCCCTTCAGCCCCATGCGTCCATCCATGTCCCCACGTGTCCAGCCTGACCCCCCTTCAGCCCCATGCGTCCATCCATGTCCCCATGTGTCCAGCCTGACCCCCCTTCAGCCCCATGCATCCATCCATGCATCCTGGGTAGGTGTTTATGCCCCTGCATCCATCCATCCTGGGTAGGTGTAAATGCCCCTCCAGCCATCCATCCTGGGTAGATGTATATGCTTTTCCATTCATCCATCCATCCTGGGTAGGTGTATATGCCCCTCCATCCATCCATCCATCCATCCAATCTATCTATCCCTTCCTTTCTGAGATAAGCTGCAATAATGCATTTGTCCTTTGCTACACCTTTGCACATACACCATATACCTAATCATTGGCCTTGTTATCAGCTGCTACTCTTTTAATTCAACTGTCCCATCAGTTGGGTGTTGCTGAGTACCACGCATTTAAAAAAAATGTGGGGCCATTACGATTTCTTTAGTGAAATGCTGGCTCCCTCTGGTGGAGCACTGACTTCTTTAATTTTCTATCTATGGATGAAAAAAAGATAAAAAAAAGTTTGGTCTGAGATGTTGTTTTAAAGTGCTACCTATGTCTGTCAATCAGAGCATCCTATTGGTTTTCACCCAGGCAGATAGATTGCTTGCAATAGATGTAATGAGTGAATGGAACAATAGAATAATGCAAGAGAATGGGACAATGGAACAATGGAATAATGGAATAATGCTAGAATGCAAGAATGGAACATCATTGCACATGTCATAATGGGCTCCTAGCCTTTATCTGGCTGTACTTCGGCAGTCAGCTACAGTCTGCAGGGAGCCTGTAGACTAGGAAAAAGGTCGACCGCTGCTTGTTTGTTCACTAATTAGTTATCCTCTCCCCATCCCCTTGTCTGCAGGTACATGGGACATTGGGGGTGAGGGGAGAATGTTTGAAAATAGGCAGACTCATGCAGATTTAAAATGCATGCGTGGGCTGCAGCTGCAACAAGCAGTAAAGTTGTGGGTTTTAAGGTGACTATTGATGAACAACATGTCCTCCTAAGGGGAGTCTTTGTCCCTATCCCTACAATGGGTGCCTTCTTGAAGCCAGGGTGCAGTCATAGGCCAAAACCAATTCAGGTTATCGCTTCTCGACCTTTTGGCTAACATCAAGTGTAGTATCTGTTCTCATTTAGTATATGTGCTTTGCTTTTACCAATATATTGTATTGCAATGTTATCTATCTATCTATCTTCCCACCTGCTTGTTTTCCCTCTATCCACACCCTCCTCTTCTTTGATTGACAGCTCTGGCTTCATAGAACCAGAGAAGGAAGGAGACAGAGGTAAAACAAGCAGGTGGGAAGGTGTATATAAAGGATTGGCCCACGCCGTGATTCACGGAGCGCTTGTACTTGGTTTCAACAGTCATTCTGTGCTGACAGTCCCTTTAAAATCAGTGTTTCCCAAACTCCAGTCCTCACGGCCCCCACAGGTCATGTCTTCAGGATTTCCATAGTATTGCACAGGTGAGAGAATTCCTGATTCCTTGATGATACTTTCATCACATGTGTAATACTGAGGAAATCCTGAAAACCTGACCTGTTGGGGGCCATGAGGACTGGAGTTTGGGAAACACTGCTTTAAATGGAGTGGTGCTGCAGTTTTATTATTCAGTAATTAGCAGGATCCCCCAACAATTTCTTAAGCAATGAGAAAATGCAGTCCCTAATGATGTCCTCTGACAATAAGCGGATCACGGACAGCAGATGCATTGGGTTCTGCATTTCTTGGAGAATGGGATGGGGCAGCTTCTGTCTTCTCAGTGATACAATCAGGAAGGAGATGCAGCGTGAGACAATCCCTGTCTACATCTTTGATCTGATCATCAATACAGAGGGCTGATTGGTGAAGACAGAGGGAAAGGCTAATAAAATTATAAAAAAAAACGTAGTTTTTCGGCTGGCACTTCCTCTGGGGTCAGTATGCCAACCTCATTGACTTCATAGCACTTGCCAGAGTGGGCAGACACGATTTTATTGCCTTTACACACGTCACCTCCACACAGGGCGATGCTGCTACGACGCCTCTGTAGTGATCAAACGTGGAGTCAAACAGCAGGGCTTTAAGAGGGCTGCCCTTTTCAATCTTGGGACTAAAACACAAAAATAAGACATCCTGTTAAGGGGGATAAAGGTAAGTAACAGCGTTCAGTCCAGAGTGATGAATTCCAAAAGATAAAGTTTATTCCGCCATCACATAACGTTTCGACCTGTTATAGGTCTTTATCAAGTATATACAAAGACATTCAGGGATACTGATCCCCTTTAAGGAAAATCAGTGGCCAGAACCGTTTAAATTCCCCTTAAATGGCCCAAAACTGAAACTGTGGGAACAATATAATCCACTTAGGGTTCAGCAAACTTACAGTCAAGGGTTTGATAAAATTATCTACACCCTTGTGTCTCCAGAAAGCATAGCGTACGTTCACGTGCTGAAAATGCCGACCAGTGCTGGAGTGAGCAGAGGTCCGCAGCTTGTGACACTCCTGCTGTAGTGAAACTACAGGTCCCAGCAGACTGACGGTCTCTCATCAAGTTATGCTGGGAGCCGCAGTTTCACAAATAGTGCTAGAGGATCCATGTCAGAAATATGAGGCTGCCACTAGGGTTTGTCCCACAAATATGTAATCGGACGTGGAGCAGATCTGCACGTGGATGAGCCATATTCTCTATCTGTGAACATACTACTCCTTCACTCAGATTCTAAGTGGTTCTGCAGCGCATCTGTGCAGAGCAAGCTGTCAATCAAAATCCAGGCCGGGTTTACAGCCGTCGCCCCTGATATAGCGAGTGGTGCTGTGATCCAAGACTGTAGCCGCTCCGTGCACAACGATGAGTGAAGGCCGGCGGCTGCAGGGAGGAAAGAAGTTAATTTTCTCCCGGTACCTACACTATCAATCAATAAGGCGGCCGGGCAGCATTGTAACAATATTTATCTGCAGATTAACCCTATACCTGCAGGTACATAGCATTTTCCAAGGTGACAGGTTCCCTTTAATAAAGAGAAGATGGATAGAGCCGCATTAGTCCGTACTCACGGTGGAAGCCTCCTGACAACTTCTTGAAGAACACTTTCCACATTTGTTCCAAGCTTCCCCGACATCTAATAGAAATAAACAGAGAAATGAATTTCTTAATACAGTTTAGAACTCGGCTACAACGAATCAGAAGAAATGAAACCAGTTTGAAGCTGACAAGCAATTAAGCCCCTCCGTAAGCCACACAGAACATGGCTACTTATGTCATCTGCAGGTGATTAAAGGAACCTGTCATGTTGAAATGGTATAAGATCTGTAGGGGGATGTTGTAGAGCAGAGAAGTTGATCAGACTGATAGACATATCTGTGGGAAGAGAGTCAGCAAAACTGGCATTTTATGCAGTGAAAAGTCCTGCCGTATGTACACTAGTCCAGTGGGCGGTCCTACTAAGTGATTGACAGTTCCCTGTATGACCATGCAGGCAAAGATAGCTGTCAATCACTAGTAGGACCGCCCACTGGACTCATCTGTACAAACAGCAGGATTCCACTGAATAAATTGATACAGGAAAAACATCTATCTTTGTACCGTATTAGCCAGTAGATAGAAGAGTATTTAGATTTGAGAGTCCTCAGTGGTTGATACCATCTTTTCCGTTAGCCATTAAAAGGTAACAAATTGCAGGCTTTCCAGACTACTCAGGTCTCAGGTCTGCCTGATGAAGAAGCCGGAGTAGTCTGGAAAGCTTGCAATTTGTTACCATCTTTTCAGTTAGCCATTAAAGGTATCAACCACTGAGGACTCTCAAATCTAATGAATAAATTACAATTTATACTGAATCTTCTCCCACAAACCTATATATCATTCTGCTCAGTTTCTCAGGGATAAAACCTGTACATCTGAATGGGGCTTTAATGTTGTTATTACAATCATGTAACCGCAGATCACAAAATCTTTCATATGATCATTTTTTTAACACCTAAAACCCCAATGGATGTTTATGTTTACTAAAGGATTCCTTTCCCATTCTTTTGGCAGCTCTTCTTTAGGTATGGACACAGACCGGCATCCGGCATAAAGACATCTGGAGACTTTTCCTTTTTCGGTGATATTGGATAATCTTCTTCATTTCTAACGCTTTAAATCTTTCAAATTCTTTCTGAAAAATGTATCATAAAGGGACTTTCTCAGGTCAGTTTTGCTTGTGGTTGTGTTACCATTATTTGTGCCAAATGTATCAAAGTGTTGCACGATGTCTGATAAATGTTTATGTAGCACTTCCATCTATGAGCCACCGTGTATCTTTATCCACTTTTAACGTCACCCGTCGTTCTTAGACCGGTGTGGCTTACCAAGCCCAATTTCTAAAAGTTGCAAAAGTGCTGTAAAATAGGAAGCTGCACATTTTTGCGCATAAATGACGCGTCACAAAAGTTTTTTTTTTTTTTTTTTAACACCAAAAATTGATGTAAATTCCTCGCTACATTGCCCCTTTTCCAGCCACATTTTGTAGAAAAAAATAAAAAGACAAGGTGCAGACAGCGGAGTTAAATTTGCCTACAGGAATGATTTTGATCTGGAGCGCATCGTACCCGGATACAGTCACTAGCGGGAACGTCAAACATCTTCTCAATTTGTTTCTCCACCCTTTCCGGATCTGCATTCTTCAAGTCTATCTAAAATCAAAAGTATAAATACTAATTATTTATCAAAGCTGGACAACATCTAGAAACCATATAAGAAAACTGGCATAAAATATAGTGTGAACAAGAGTTTAGGGAGAGATGTACAACTGGCACTGGCCTATAAAAGGGATTGTGTAATCGTACAAAACTAGCAAAAATGTAAAGTGCCCGGAAAACAAGGAACGTGCAATTTACCTCTTAGTAAAATCCTATGCTTTCTCAAGGACAGAGGAATTTTAATTTCATATTTTTTTTAATCAAATCATTTTTATTGAAAAACTCCAACTACAAATATTCCATGTTTCAAATAACATACATGACATAGTAATTCCATAGTAAAAATATGAACAAAGTATCTGAACTTCAGTTCCCATAACCCACCCTAAACCCAAATCCCAACACTCCAGAGAGAACCATTTTCAGAGCAGTTCTAGAATAACGGACTATAGCATTCGCAGAAGGGGGAAGAAGATAAAAAAGTGACTAACAAAGGGAGAGCAGCGTTTTAATGTTATCATTTACTGCTTGATGCCTGAGCCGGGGAGTGCACACTGAAAACTGTTGCAGGCTGCTGTAATCACAGGACACAAGCAAACAGCATGGCATACCTCCCCGGACCACCGATCCATTCATTCTCTATGCAGGAGAAAGCTGAGTACAGCGCCCCCCATAGAGAATGAACGGACCGGCAGTTCAACATTTGCACTTCGCTCACTTCTATCTATAAGTGCTGTTCTGCTGATTGGGTCATAGCGGCCAAACCCACCGATCTAAGAGTCATCACCTATCCAGAGATCAGTGAGAACTTGTTCCAACTAGACATCCCCTTTAATTGAAGAGATCACATATCTAACAGCCAATCCTATTCATTCCCAATCTTCCCTGTGCCCAGTAATGCCCCTGGGTATATCGCCAATATGAGCCAATCACCAAACCCTCTGCTGACTGTTCCCCATGTTTTATAGATTTTGGATCCGTTTCTACAAGAGAAGATCTCAGCGGCCTCCATGGGGATGGGTTACTCTGCCAGCGATGGAGCAGGTAGTATCCACCAGCCTGTGATATCTCATCTTCCTCCATATTCTGCTGTTACATGCGTTTCTTCAGCTTTACCCCTTCCCAACAGAACCAATTGATGGTTTTTTCTGTTTTTTCCTTGGCTTTTTCCAAGGGCTATAACTTTTTCATGTCTGTCCACATAGTGTGAGGTCTTGTTATTTTGTAGGATGAGCGGTACTTATAAATCCCACCATTCATTTACCACATAGTACTAGAAAACGGGAAAAACATTCCAAGTGCAGTAAAAGTGCGAGGAAAAAAAAAAAGCCTGACCCTGTTTTTCTGGGAAGGGTTTTAACGGCGTACATAGTGTGGTGAAAATGACCTGGTAATAGGATCCTACTCCTCAGTGTGATTACAGCAAAACCAAACTTCTCCAAGAGTTTTGGCAAAAGAAAAAAACTTTTTTTTGATGGTGTCACCATTTTTTCTGAGACCCGTAACATTTTCGTTTTTCGGGTTGATGGAGCTGTGTGGGGGCTTATTTTTTGAAGGGCAAGAGGACTTTATTGATAACATTTTGGGACACATATGACATGGTCATCGCTTCTTACAGGATTTTCTGCAGTATTGTGGCGAACTAAAAAAAATGCAATTTTGGCTTTTTGAATTTTTTTCTGTGTTCACTGATTGTTTGTTTTTTATATTTGGATAGATTAGAGACCATACCACAAATGTGTATATTTTTATTATCTTTATTTTTAGTGGGAGGTGAGTTGAACGTGTGGGGTTTTAATATTTTAAACTTTTTTTTTTTTATATATTTTCACTGCATTTGTATATGTAGCACCCTGAGGATTCGGCTGCTACAGGGGTATTGCACCTCAACCCAGAGGTGTGATATTCCACTCCCGGGTAAGGATGGAGAGTGGAACTGAGCTCGGTAGGCTGCATGCACTACACACATCCCATTTCCGAGGAGCAGACCGACGGTACTCCCACTTAGAAATGTGCAGGTACGACCGAGTCTGTTCCTGGCTGGAGTGGGAGGGGGGTGGTACATCCCAAGTAGTGTAGGGGCAGATAGGGGGAGCAGCCTGGGTAAAGATAGGAGCTCATTGGGTGCTGGTCACCTGAGCTCACACATAGAGGGTGTATATAAGGTGGGCACCAACTAAGAACAGGGTCAGATGCAGAGAACAAGTCAGCAAGCAGAGGAGAAGAGAGACCCAGAGTGAGAGAGGAGAAGAGAGACCCAGAGGGGGAAACAGAAAAGGGGACTCTAAGAACCCAACTTAAATCCCCGGGTGAAGAGTCGGCACAGGGTACCGGATCCCAAACTGGCGGGGGCAGAAAACACACCCTAGCCAGAGACCGGAGGCCATGGGCAGCATCTGCCACGGCCACCCATCACATCCACCCCGAAGGCACACCACATGAAGGGTCAGGGAACCCAAGGCCAAGGGTGTCCCAACAGAAGGCCCGAGGGAGCTGGACCTAGGTGGATCACTGGTGGGGACGGCCAGAGAACGGGACAGAAGGAGAGCTCAGGGCCACGCTCCGGACTTGTTTGGGGGTTGGCTGGATCCAGGACCTGGTGGACGCAGCACGGCTCGGGTGGTCACTCGAAGCTGGAGTGACCAGTACAACATCTGCAGTAAGTAAACACCCTTAACTGCACAACCCGACTCTGTCTTCATTGCCGTCTGCACTGCACCACCACAATCCCCATCCTCTGCACCTGTCCCCCCTGAGGCTATACCCCTCCCGTTGGGGGTTATCCCACCAAGCTGCGCACCCACCATCAGCCTCAGCGGACCCTGCTGCAGCGGCGGCCACAGTGACCGCATCACAACGGGTGGCGTAGTCGACACAAAAGAACTCTTAATAACATCTGTAGGACTGCCACATAACACTGAGCTTGACGCCCTGGGCACGGGCCGGGTCACAGCCGCTCGGAGACTACAACCCCCCCCCATCTGATCCGGTGCCGGGTATTCCCCTCAAAAGGAATATGTCCCAGGGGGCGCGTCATATACATTATCTGATTGCTTGTGCTATATACAGCGATACCACAGTAATGCTCCATATAGCAAAATCACGGTCTTCTTTACAGCCCAAATGAAGCTTTATGATGACAGGCACGGAGGCTTCAGCAGACCCCCGGATGTCATAGCAGTCCATCGGCGCCCTGTGATCGCGTCACAGGAGCGCCGGTGGGCGCATGCAACGATGCGTCCCAATGTCGGCGCGCTGTTAATGCTGCTGTTAGAGATTGACAGCAGCACTGAACAGGTTAACAGCGGTGGGCAGATCTTCGCTCCACTCGCAGCTCTTAGAGGCAGGTCCTGGTTGTTTGTCACAGCCATTATCTGCCATGTACGGGGCGAGCTGACTCTGCTCCATACACCCGCTACTGACTTATACCATACATGTACGGCAGATGTTGGTAAGGAGTTAAAGCGGTTGTCCAGATTTGGGGTCATTTGTTTTTTTTACTTTAATGCAAGTATTTGGGGCTAAAATTGATTCCTGTAATTGAGTTTCATTGAAAATGTTGCCTTCTGTAGCATCTGTGCTGCACTGTCTATTCTTGGCTGCAAAATTAGCTAACTGAGAATCTATCAGTGAGCTCCTGCTGACAGTCTTAAGGAGGATCATTTGTGGCCTGCAGGAGGTCATTTTGCAGGGCTCTGGCAGTGCTCCTCCTGTTCCTCCTTGCACAAAGGCGGAGGTAGCGGTCCTGCTGCTGGGTTGTTGCCCTCCTACGGCCCCCTCCATGTCTCCTGGTGTACTGGCCTGTCTCCTGGTAGCGTCTCCAGCCTCTGGACACTACGCTGAGACACAGCAAACCTCCTTGCCACAGCTCTCACTGATGTGCCATCCTGGATGAGCTGCACTACCTGAGCATCTTCTGTGGGTTGTAGAGTCCGTCTCATGCTACCACGAGTGTGAAAGCACAACCAACATTGAAAAGTGACCAAAACATCAGCCAGAAAGCATTGGTACTGAGATGTGGTCTGTGGTCCCCACCTGCAGAACTACTCCTTTATTGAGGGTGTCTTGATAATTGCCAATAATTTCCATCTATTGTCTATTCCATTTGTACAACAGCATGTGAAATTGATTGTCAATCAGTGTTGGTTCCTAAGTGGACAGTGTGATTTCACAGAAGTTTGATTTACTTGGAGTTATATTCTGTTGTTTAAGTGTTCCCTTTATTTTTTGAGCAGTGTACATAAAAAAAATGACTGCAGCTTTAATGCTATTTATTACGTCTCAGGTAACTTTGTGACTAACTATACAGCATCAAAAATACCAAAAAGCTTAAATCTCCAATGGAAGCCAATAGCACCAGTGAGAACACGGCATAAGCGTAATCCAAAGGAAGAGGAGGACATTATTCACTCCAGTTTCCTGCGGCCCCTCAGGAGTATAGGTTGCTGCACGGTAGTCTGCATTCTGTGTAAAACAGGAAAAACACTTTTACTTAGCGGGATGAGGTCAGTAGTGGCGCTCTGTCAGTTGAGGATTGCTGTTAATATCTGGTTGCGTGAGGAGAGAGAAGAGGAGGAGAGAGAAGAGGAGGAGAGAGAAGAGGAGGAGAGAGAAGAGGAGGAGAGAGAAGAGGAGGAGAGAGAAGAGGAGGAGAGAGAAGAGGAGGAGAGAGAAGAGGAGGAGAGAGAAGAGGAGGAGAGAGAAGAGGAGGAGAGAGAAGAGGAGGAGAGAGAAGAGGAGGAGAGAGAAGAGGAGGAGAGAGAAGAGGAGGAGAGAGAAGAGGAGGAGAGAGAAGAGGAGGAGAGAGAAGAGGAGGAGAGAGAAGAGGAGGAGAGAGAAGAGGAGGAGAGAGAAGAGGAGGAGAGAGAAGAGGAGGAGAGAGAAGAGGAGGAGAGAGAAGAGGAGGAGAGAGAAGAGGAGGAGAGAGAAGAGGAGGAGAGAGAAGAGGAGGAGAGAGAAGAAGAGGAGAGAGAAGAAGAGGAGAGAGAAGAAGAGGAGAGAGAAGAAGAGGAGAGAGAAGAAGAGGAGAGAGAAGAAGAGGAGAGAGAAGAAGAGGAGAGAGAAGAAGAGGAGAGAGAAGAAGAGGAGAGAGAAGAAGAGGAGAGAGAAGAAGAGGAGAGAGAAGAAGAGGAGAGAGAAGAAGAGGAGAGAGAAGAAGAGGAGAGAGAAGAAGAGGAGAGAGAAGAAGAGGAGAGAGAAGAAGAGGAGAGAGAAGAAGAGGAGAGAGAAGAAGAGGAGAGAGAAGAAGAGGAGAGAGAAGAAGAGGAGAGAGAAGAAGAGGAGAGAGAAGAAGAGGAGAGAGAAGAAGAGGAGAGAAGAGGAGAGAAGAGGAGAGAAGAGGAGAGAAGAGGACAACAATCAGTCCTACAACAAAAAGGAAGAAGCATAACAAGAGCAACTTCCGCCATTACATCAACCGGTATTTGAGAGGAAAGAGGAACACTATGTGGACAATCCTGCTGGGACCTCTCTGTCGATAACATCATACGGCAATACCGGCTGGTAAGTAGAAATCCACCAAAGTAATAATCGCAGGATAGTAGTAATCTAGTGGTAGTATATCATTTTTAGTGTCATTTGAGTAATAATACTAGTGATAATAGTAAGAAACACCAAGGTTACTTACCGGTAGCCGGTTTTTCCTGAGCCCATGACAGCACACCTTGAAACTACGGGTGCTGTCATGGGCTCAGGAAAACACCAAGGTTACTTACCGGTAGCCGGTTTTTCCTGAGCCCATGACAGCACCCGTAGTTTCAAAGTGTGCTGTCATGGGGGAGGGGAAAAGTAATAAAGTAATAGTAGTAGGTAGAATAACAGTGTGATCCAGGGTTCTAGGACTGATCGCCTTTTCTCGGGGTCAAGAAGGAATTTTTCCGCTGTGACACAAATTGGCTGAAGGTGTCCTGAGGTTTTTGCCTTCTTTTGGATCAACACTCTAGGTATAGGGTAGTATTAGTAGCAATAGGAAAGAAGAATAATACCGTAATAAGATAGCAGGATAATAATAATATAAACTAGTTATATCTATAGAAAGAACAGAGTAAATAAAAATAATTATAGACTTCGTTCAATCAATACTGTAATATTAAATAGTTATAGAAAAGTTAGAGTAGTACTTTAATAAGAAAGCAGGACATAAGACAAAATCTATAAAAAAAAAATTATATTATAAACAACTGTAGTAGTACATTTAGGACAGTAATAGTAATTACATAACTAGTAACATTATTAGGTTTGATCCAGGGTTCTAGGACTGATCGCCTTTTCTCTGGGTCAAGAAGGAATTTTTCCCCTGTGACACAAATTGGCTGAATGTGTCCTGTGGTTTTTGCCTTCTTCTGGATCAACAGCTTTAGGCATAGGGATTTTAGTAATACCATTATTAGAATCACAAGAATAATAAAAAAATTAGAATTTTTTTTTTTTTAATTAGTGTTATAACAGTTACAATTAATTGCATTAATGCAATAATAAATAGTAAAAATGGTGGTAATAATAATACAAAAAACTAGTCCCAGTTACTAAGTTAGTGTAGTGTTAGTGTAGGGACCCATCTGAAGAGGTCGCCTTGACGTTGGCAGATGGGCTCGCACAATTTGCTCAAAATGTGCGCTAAGAACCTCATATTTCTATGTACAGGAGATCTAGCAGTAATTCCATTCAGGAGATAGATATCTGTGTACACACACACTTTGTTATATACTTTTGTGCAGCACACAGGGCAGGTATACAGGTACAGGGCGAGAGTGTTACAGTGATATTATAACTCGGCCTTAAGGATAAAATGCTGATAACTACAGATCCTGGAAACACATCCGAAACTAGACCTTGTAAGTAACTGGTTCCCAGCTAGTGGTGAATATGTACAGGGCAGTCCGGTACCAGGACCTGCTCTATAGGACACATTATCATCAAACAGGTCCTGTCAGGGCTCTTACAAGATCTGCGGCAGAAGTGTGGCTGTATAACACAGTCCTGCTCCTGCCTCAGCTCCCCACAGTGTGGAGCCAACCCTGACCCTGGCAGTTTAATCCACTGTATGACACAGTAGGGGGCTTCCACAGCATTTAGGCACTTTAGACAGGAAAGGGAGGCGCGATCATGGTGCCGATGAGTTTCTATGGCAGCCGAGATCTAACAATGGACCCCATGACGGCCATCTTACTGCTCCTATTAGACTCCAGCTGAGGAAAGGTCTATGAGGACACCGGTCAGACTTATGTCGCCTGCTCTGCACATATTAGAAATGCCTAGGGCTGATTAGTTTGCCATTTGTAAATCTGATCCAGCATTGCTGGGCTACCACTGACGTGATCAGGGCTATTGAGCTCCTAGATTGGGCAGAGGAGCTCAGTCTTCAGCAGGAGCTGGCCGAGGAGAGCGGAGCAACTTGCATGGGGCTGCTGCACAAGAAGCAACTCACAAGGTGGAGATTTACCCGGAGACGCGGTGCCCGGGCTGTGATCTGCTGTGCAGGCTGCATAGTCGATGCCTCCTAGGACCTGAACTTCACCCCAAACAGGCACAGCAGAGCTCGGACCGCCAGAAGTTCTTTTGCATTGGAGGAGAGACCCTTTTCGATATCTGACCAGGTCCCCTGGGCTCCCCACCCTCTGGGACTCGCATCTGTGGTAATTGTGCTAGTGACCCCAAGTACCCAGGGAACCCCTCGAGATTGTTGGCAGGATGAGCCTAACCTCTATAAAGATTTTACTGACCAGGGTGATAAGGACATCCTCCCTTCCAAGTGCCCCTTAAGAGAAACTTCATTATGTAGCAGATCCCACTGTAAAACCCTGGAATGGTATTGTGCTCACAGAACCCACGATATCAGGGTACCCAACAGGTACATTGCACCTCCAAGGGACATGACCGAATTTGCTATGGCTTTCTTCACCGGGCCCCTCATTTATTGTATTTTAGCTTCCGGGAGGTGGCATTCTTGAGATTCGCAATCCCCAAAAACTGCTGAACTGTCAAGTAATCTGGATCGCGTGCTCGCGATTCCGGACGAAATCCGTGACACAGTGACGGCAGGGTGAGATATTGCGTGATCTCCCCGGTGTCGTCTCTGAGGAATCCCTGACGCTGCGCATTAAAAAGAATATTGCACAGTGACAAGATCCTGCTGAGCCACTGAGAGTTAGAATTGACAACCGACACATGCGCAGAGTAGCAGGGACTAGCCCATCCCCTGAAACAGGCATCACTGATGACGCTTCATTCAGGGTGGGGAAAGAGGCAGCCGCAGTGACCGCAGCCTCTGCTCCTGATCACGTCCGTCTTCATATCCCAGGATGCACTGGGGATTTTCAAACTAAATGTTATCAAACAGGAAGTTGGTAAAAAAAAACAAATGTATACACACATACAAACACACCCCAGTTAGATAAATTTAGATTAACTTTTAATTAAAGTATATTAGAAAAGCAATTACCATATTTTTCGGACTATAAGACGCACCGGACCATAAGACGCACCTAGGTTTTAGAGGAGGAAAATAAAAAAATAAAAAAATTAAGCAAAAAATGTGTTCATGATGCACTTTTAAGGGGGAGGGGGTCTTCTGCTGACACTGGTATAGGGGTAATACCCAATTCTGACAATATCCCCTATCCTGGTACATATGCCCAACCCCCTTCCTTTTATATGCGGTCATCATCCCCGTCCAGGTATGCACGGCGGTCATCATCCCCGTCCAGGTATGCACGGCGGTCATCATCCCCGTCCAGGTATGCACGGCGGTCATCATCCCCGTCCAGGTATGCACGGCCCCCTCATCCATACCCTAGTATGCATGGCCCCCCTAATCCCCATCAGGCTGCACATAAAAAAAAAATAAACACTCATACTCACCTTTCTTCTCTTTCCTGTCTGCCCGCACTGATCTCGCCACGTGAGCCGCGCATGACGTCACTGCCATGCGCGGCTCACATGGAGAGATCAGCTGCCGGAAGTCACTGCTCCCTATGCCGGGTCTGTGTGCGCGGGGAGCAGGCACTTCACTCTCCTTCATAGCCGACACACAGCTTAGCCGCGCTGCGGCTCCTGCTGCTGCCGGGCTATAGCGTGTGCCCGCTTATTAAAAGGCATGAATATTCACCCCCTCCCCACGCCCATGGGCGTGGAGAGAGGTTGAATATTCATGGCCTTTAACAGCGGGCACAGGCGATTCTGGCAGCAACTGGAGCCGCAGCGCGGCTACACTGTGTGCCGCTATTAAGGAGCAGTGAATATTCATTTTCTTTAGCAGCGGGGACAGTGTAGGCTGCAGCGGGTGGCCGCTGCCTCCTGTGCCCCGCTCCTCCACCGCTACAGCTCCCTATAATATATATATATATACACACATACATATACACATCCCCCCCAACATTCGGACTATAAGACGCACCCCCCATTTTCCTCCAAAATTTTGGAGGAAAAAAGTGCGTCTTATAGTCCAAAAAATACGGTCGATTATTAAATTAAATAGAGATTTAGGATTAAATCAGTGTTGGTTTCGGACAACCCCTTTAAATTGTTAATTGAAATAAAAACAGTTCCCCGTTGTATTAATAAGGCAGTGATTCCAACTGTATTACCACTGGGAGACCCCCAACTCACACTCCTATTTCCCGAGTGCCTTCCATGCCAAGCTTGGTTATGGAGGCTTTGGATTACCATCCATACTGTTCAGCACAGATCATGCTTCTTAGGTCTTCATCGATCCCCCAGAACACAGCCCTGCATTACCGCGTCCTTCAGGCTTTGTCCAATTATTTTCTCCAAATTTGTTTGCCGATCAGTGGCAAGAGGCTGTTGAGCTACTCAATCTCCTTGTTCCTTTGGAAAATTGGCACACTCTTGCATATAACAGTAGAGAATGGCCAAATCTTACGGAGACACTGGTAGATCGCAACGAAACATGGAGAGAGCAGATGTTCAGCAGTGAACTTGGAGTCTCCCTCCTCTATGAAGCTTTGCCGTACACATCTGACTTACTCGTGAGGACTTCTCGTAATTCACATGTGCAAAAATAGTTCAATCCACAACTAAAATGCTTGAACCAACTCGTGGAAAACTGGATAAAGATAGATAAAAGGCACATTACCTGTGGGTAGCCCAAGTGTGAAGTAATTGTCAGGTCCAGGATTGAACTGGGCGATGCGATTACTTATGTATTTTGCTGCCCATTCGCTGGCCAGGGCATAGTCATCAAGAATCACCAGCCGCATGATTGTGCCCACAAGCTCTCGCCTGGCAGCATGTGGCTAACAAACTGAAGAGAGAAGCGATACACAAGATAAGAGGTGACACAATAATATACAAAAGAGGTAACACAATAATACACAGTCGTCAAGTTTGGAGACAAACACATTCTGGCTTTCATAAAGTTTGCAGCTTCAGTTTTTATAGTGTCAATTTGCATTAACTGTAGATTGTTATGAAGAATGATCAGATGAATTGTTAAAAAAAAAAAAAAAAAAATGCATATTAATTTTTTCCCAAGGAAATTACTTAACCACAAAACCCTATCACTACACTATGTGTGCTGGAGCCTGCTTCTCCGGGTCCTACATCACCAAAGCTTGGCACTTCGGGGACACATACCTCCCGTCCACGACCTGTCCGGCAGCAACCTTACATACCCCCCCTCTGTCCAAAGCAGGGGGGGCTTGGCACCTTCTGCCACCATACAACAGATACACAAAAGGTATAACGCAGTGTTTCCCAAACCCCATCCTCACAGACCCCACAGGTCATATTTTCAGGATCTCCTTAGTATTACACAGGAAGGCATCAGGAATTCTCTCACCTGTGTAATACTAAGGAGATTCTGAAAACATGACCTATGGGGGTCCGTGAGGATGGGGTTTGGGAAACACTGCTATAACAGAACAAAACTAAAAATAACCAGTCCATACAGCACGGCATCAGCCGTTTAAATGTAGTGCTTTTCTCTGCCTCCAGCAGACTGAGCAGCACATGCAAGGTTTGCTCACCTTGCACAACACACAGCACCATTGAGACAGGCGCAGCTGTCTTAAATCAGGCCTTCCAAGACCTGGACTGGAGGTGAGTGAGCAGCTGTTTCCCCCCCAACTCTTTCAGCTGCTCTTAAAACCCGGCCCTTTAATCCGGGCCCATTAACTCCCTCCCAGCACTATGTGTTCTGGAGCCTGCTTCTCCATGTCCTACATCACCGAAGTTTGGTACTTCGGGGACACATACCTCCTGTCCACGACCTGTCTGGCAGCCACCTTACAGTGTGCTGCACTGAGTTAGACCACAATTGAACCAGAAGATAACTGAAGGTAACTGCACAGCCAGAGTAAAAAAAAGGTTTCTCTTTGTTTTCACTCTCACCCCTATAGTCCTAGACGTTCTACTAACCCTTCTAATCCCTACACCTAGTAATGAACTGGTCATCTCTCCCTCCATCTCACCTCCTCCTCAGATCTGTTCCTCAACATACAATCCTCTGTCTCCAAACACAGACAGCCACCTCACGCTCTCTCCTGCTGCTCCTCACTGCTGGCGATATCTCTCCAAATCATGGCCCTCCTCACCACATCCCCACAGTCACTTCTACCTCTCATCCACAATCTATCAAATTTCCGCAACCTTCCTAACCCTATACCCATTGCCCATCCCCCGCTTCCCCAATCCCACTAACAGGAGCTCTATGGAGCGCTCTCTCCATCTACAACAAACTTTCCTACATCCATGACCTTTTCATTACTAACAAACTTTCCTTCCTTGGCATCAATGGTACCTGACTCACCCCTCTGACATGGCCTCTCCAACTGCACTTTCATACGTTGGATTCCACCTTTCCCACACCCTTCGCCCCATCGGCAAGCATGGCAAAGGAGTTTGTTTTCTCCTGTCAGATAACTGCACTCTGCTGCCCGACTAATCCAGCTGTCCCCCCCGCTATTCCCTGGCCTCTCCCCTCTGTCAATCCCTTCACTGGCTCCCCATTATCCAGAGACTCCAGTTGAAAACCCTAACCATGACATACCAAGCCATCCACAACCTGTCTCCTCCATATAACTGTGACTTAGTGTCCCGCTACATACCTGCACTCAACCTCCGATCCTCACAAGATCTCCTTCTCTACTCCCCTCTTATCTCCTCTTCCCACAATCGCACGCAAGATTTCTCCCATGCATCCCCCTACTCTAGAACTCTCTACCCCAATATATCAGACTGTTGCCAACAGTGGAAACCTTCAAAAGGAAGCTGAAGATTCACCTCTTCTAACAAGCCTACAATCTGCAGTAACCACCGCTCCATTATACCACTGCACGACCAGCTCTACCCTCACCTACTGTATCCTCACCCATTCATTGTAGACTGTAAGCCCTCGCGGGCAGGGTCCTCGCTCCTCCTGTACCAGTCGGTGATTCGTTTTTGTTCAAGATTATTGTACTTGTTTTTTGCTATGTATATCCGTTTTCACATGTAAAGCTCCATGTAATAAATGACACTATAATAAATAATAACTTAATAGGGGGAGGTTAATTTGCTGTGAAGACTTCATGACTCCGAAGAAAGTCCAGCAAGTACCTGTATCATCTCCTACATAGGATTCAGCTATGGAATTGGTTCAACACCATTGCAGAGCTTGCTCAAGAATGGCAGCAGGCAGGCGTCAGTGCATCTGTACACACCGTGAGGAGAAGGATTTTGGAGGCTGTGCTGGTGTCAAGTAGGGCAGCAAAGAAACTACTTTTCTCCATGAAAAAGATGAAGAACAGGATTATAAAATGCAGCAAACTACAGTGAATGGATTACAGAGGACTGGGGTAAAGTTATTTCCCTGATGAAGGCCCCCTTCAAACTGTTAGGGACATATGGAAGAATGAATGTCCGGAGAAGAAAAGCTGAGCGCTACTTTGAGTCCTGTGTTATGCCAACAGTAAAGCACCCCGAGACGAGTCATGTGTGGAGTTATCCATCATCAAAAGGGAGTGGGCTCACTCACAATTATACCTAAGAACACAGCAATGCATATACCAGCATGACGGAGAATATGTCACAAGGCAAAAGTGACAACTAAGTGTCTGGGTAACATTAACATTTTGGGTTCATGGCCAGTAAACTCTCCAGATCTCAATTCGATTGTGGTCACTCCTCAAAAAGCGGGTGGACAAACAGAAATGTATATAGTGAGCTCCTAGCACTGATTAGACAAAAATTGTCCGTCGTCAGTCAGGATTTGGCCCAGCAGCCGATATCCAGCTGCCAAGGCGAAGGGAACGAGTCTTGAAAAATAAGGGTCAACACTGTGAATATTGAATCTTTCCATAAACTTGATGTATTTGTCAATGAAAGTGTAAAACTCATAAAATGCTGATAATTGTACTACAGTAACCACAGAAACATCTGACTAAAAGATCTAAAAACACTGAAGTGAACACCAAAATTTGTATCAGTCACAAGACTTTTGGCCAGAACTGTACATAAAGTGACACAAAACAAGATACAAGACATAGGTCAAAAAAAATTCTCCATCTGATCCATTACGTCAATACGTGAAAAATGGGACTGCACTCAGATGTCATCTGAGTGCAGTGCGATCTTTTCCAAGGACTCATTAACTTGCATGGCAGAGCGTGATCCGAATATTAGATGAAACTCAAGCATAGTGATTTTTGTCCTCGGACAGACTGTCTATCGGGCCGTGCACATGTCCGATTTTTCTCCTTGGACAAACACTAGTCACAGTGCGATTCAATGTTTTGTCAGATCGCACTCCGACCGAATACACTGCTATCTGCACCAGCCTTAACATTGCAACGCTAACAATAGTGATCGCAGCAAGGACTGCTGGGAGATTTCAGCTCAGAAGCCTGCAGATCTCTGAACGCAGCTCTAGACTATCACTGGCTGTAACTCAGGATTAGTAATCGATACGTTTTTCGAACGTTACACAATAAACTATAATAAATTACTCTCTTGTGAACACAAATTCTAAAGGAGAACTCTAACACTAAGATATTAACTTAAGGACGAATTCACACATCCGTGGTGGGATCGGAGGACCCGGCCCAGCTCCCCGGACCTGATCAGTGCCTCATCTATTCCTAGGAGGTAATCACAGATCAGCACTGGTGACCCAGCGGTTGTCAGATCTGAGCTCGGTCCGTGGAGCACAGATGTGTGAATTCAGCCTTACAGAAGTTGTCCCAGAGTAGAAAGTCAGAGCTGTTGGATTACAGCGCCACCCCTGAGCACAGGCTGTGTGTGGCATTACAGCTCAGCACCTGTCACGTCACTAGACCGGAGCTGTAGTACCAGACACAACCTGTGGCCAGGACTGGCGCTCTGTGTTCCTTTTCCTCCTGGACAAACCCTGTGCAGAAAAATACAGAATCCAGGAACCTCCAAACATGGCAGACATCGCCAAGTTCTAACAGTGCATAATGGGCGCAGCTCCAGCCATACTGTCAGTGACTGGAAACCTGGTTTATAGTCCAACTGCTGACAGGTGAGAGGCTGCGGCTCCCTGTAATCACCGGCTCTGACCCGTCACCGACCATTGCTGCTCTACAGCAGTCTATGAGCCGCTCTCTATAGTGCAGGGGACTAACCACATCCACTGGAAGCCAGGCTGCCCCCACCCCGGACTGAGACTGCCCCCCGGGAGCTCAGTGTGGGGTGCGCAGTCATCCGCCATGTCTCCCCAATACTCAGCAGCCTCACCACCAACCACTCGCTCTGCAGCCTCCTCCCTGGTAAACGCTAGAATGTATGGGCTCCTTCCAGGTATGACGTCGTTTCCGGGGGCGTGTCCTGACTGCATTATGGGCGTGTTCTAGTTTAGCACCAGACGCCACAGATTCATGCAGAAAGTGATACGGTGAAGCTTCAGGAGGAGGTCAGTGCTGGGTTCTGGGGGGATGCTGCTGGCTTTGGGTGGTCTGTGGGGCTGGTGGGGGCATGTTCTGGGTATTCTGGGGGAATTGTGTGTGTGTGTGTGTGTGTGTGTGTGTAGGGGGGGGTTATGATGCACGTGTGTGTGGGGGGGGGGGGGAGATGATGCACGCTTGTGGGAGCTCTGTGGGGATGCTGCGGGCTGTGGTGGCATGTCTATGGCTCTGGTGGGGGCTCTGTGGGCATGCTGCGGGCTGGTGGTGGCTCTGGAGGGATGCTGCGGGCTTGTGGGGGCTCTGTGGGGACGCTGGGGGTATGCTGCGGGCTCGTGGTGGCTCTGGGGGGATGCTGCGGGCTGGTGGTGGCTCTGTGGGGATGCTGGGGGCATGCTGCGGGCTGTGGTGGCATGTCTATTGCTCTGGTGGGGGCTGTGTGGGCATGCTGCGGGCTGGTGGTGGCTCTGGAGGAATGCAGCGGGCTTGTGGGGGCATGCTGCCGGCTGGTGGGGGCTCTGGGGGGAGGCTGATGATGCACGCATGTGGGGGCTCTGGGAGCTCTGTGGGGATGCTGCGGGCTGTGGTGGCATGTCTATTGCTCTGGTGGGGGCTCTGTGGGCATGCTACGGGCTGGTGGTGGCTCTGGAGGGATGCTGCGGGCTTGTGGGGGCTCTGTGGGGACGCTGGGGGTATGCTGCGGGCTCGTGGTGGCTCTGGGGGGATGCTGCGGGCTGGTGGTGGCTCTGGGGGGATGCTGCGGGCTGGTGGGGATGCTGGGAGCATGCTGCGGTGGCATGTCTATTGCTCTGGTGGGGGCTGTGTGGGCATGCTGCGGGCTGGTGGTGGCTCTGGAGGAATGCTGCGGGCTTGTGGGGACGCTGGGGGCATGCTGCGGGCTGGTTGGGGCTCTGGGGGGGGGCTGATGATGCACGCGTGTGGGGGCTCTGTGGGGATGCTGCGGGCTGTGGTGGCATGTCTATGGCTCTGGTGGGGGCATGCTGCGGGCTGGTGGTTGCTCTGGAGGGATGCTGCAGGCTTGTGAAGGCTCTGGGTGCATGCTGCGGGCTCTGGGTGCTCTGTGGGGATGCTGAGGGCATGCTGCGGGCTCTGGAGGTATTCTGGGGGGGGAGGGATGTTGCGGGCTTGATGATGCACGCTTGTGGGGGGTGTGAGGACCTGGCCACTTTCTAAATACTTTTCCAGCACTGATGAGCACCCTTTTTTTCGTCAATCTTAATTTTGTGTTTTGTTAGAAATTTGCTTGCTGTGTTTTGTTAGTGATTGGTTTGCTCATCAGTTCAACCTCAGGTATCTATTCCATTCAGTGACCATATCTCCAAGACCTTGGGCCATTGTTCTCTCCAACACCACAGGTAGTCTCACATGCAGACCCAGGGGATGGGCTCCACCTGAGAAAATATCTCCACTAAGGCACAGTTAGCTGGGGGAGGGAGGTGTGAGCTCTTCTGCCAATTCAGGGGGCTGAACCCTGGGCAGGAGAAAGAGAACAGGCATTGCTGGTCGGACGGAGAGCTGGGTGGTATCACGGGCTGCGGTCGTGATATCCATCATCCGAAGGAGCATATGCTGTGACTGCCAATATACCGGCGGGAGATACAAAAAGCTGTGGGCCAACCAAAAGTTGGGGGACAGTGGGTATCACCTGGTACGGGGCAGTGGAACTACTGATCCCAGGTTGGAAACTCAAGGACTAAGAGAATTGCCTGTTGGACATTTACCTGGAATTGCTCTTCACCGAGGTCGGAAGGAATAAAACTAATTGCATCGATAACCTGCCTAGGTGATTATTAAAATCCACAACCGCACATCTTTACAGGGGGGGCAGATGATGCACGCTTGGGGGGGGGGGGGGGGGCGTCCCAGCAGATGGCCCCCTGCAAACATTATATCCCCCCAGAGACCCCATAAGGAGAGTGTGCCCGCCCCCCTGCAGCCCCCTATTCAGCCCTGGTAGCCGGCAACATCACCATCCCCATGGCCTCATAGCTGAAATCATGGAACGTGGATTCAGCTTCCAAAAAGTCCACCAGCCTCACCTTCCAGGGCTCCTGCCTTTTCGAAGAGCTAGATAAGATGATCTCTAATGCCATGGCGGGTAAGAGTATTTTGTTTCCGCAACAGAGGGCCAAATGCCCTCCTCCCAAGAGACGCACAGTCCAGTTATGGTCCTTTCGGAAATTTTCAGTGTAGAAAAGCAACCAAAAGGACAACTCTCCAGCCCACCAGGAAAAGAAGAGACCTTCCTTTAGGCTAGCCCCCTCCTGGCATCAACGAACCCACCAGCGCTGGTCTGCCAGGCCCGGATCTAGAAGATTCCCACCTGGGATGTTTCTCAGGGTGGGCGGCCGTCTCCTTTGGTTCCAGGATGAGTGGCTCTCGGTAGTCAACAACGCTTGGGTCTGAGACGTCGCCTACAGCCACAAAATAGATTTTTCCACGCTGCCTTGTTTTCGAGACCAATTTCCCTAAAGACCCCCTTCCCTTATTCCTGGGTTTTCCAAGGCTATTGATTTGCTATCCAAAGCAGCATCATGATCTCAGTTCCAGGACGCTGAGACATCAGACACCGGAGGCAGTCCGAGGGGTCGGGGCAAAGCCAAAGACCTTACCCACAATCCTCCCATAAATGCACTTTTATTAAATTAGAATTATTTCTATACATAATGGTAAAATGTTATTTCTATAATATTTCTACAATTAAACGTTTGAGATTTCTGTGGTAATGGTTATTTTGTTTCTTTTAAACCTGTTCTGAATGTAAATAAAACATTTCTCTGATTAAGTTTCCACATTGTATTTTAGCCTTTCATTTTACTCATAGGGCAGGAAAAGCCCATGATGCACCTGTGTAAACCATATAAAAGGTACTATAATAACATGGCTTAGACAGGTAACCCACTTTTCAAACAATGAAGTTCACTTGTACAAGCTGCATAGATGAAAACCTGCTTTAGGCTGTGTGCCCACGATGCAGAAATGCTCAGGATTTTATCCTGAGAGTTTCTGCAACTCCCTGGCAGAAAAAAACGCATGCGGATCGTCCATGCGGATCGTCCATGCGGATCGTGCATGCTGTAAGGCAGCGCTAGTCATCATCCTGGGGAATACTCGCTGCAGCGCGTCAATTAATGCACACCAGCAATGTCTTTCCAGTTTTCACACTTCAGCAGTTTATTATACTTCATAAACCACAGTTCACACATATAATGTCCACGAGCCCAAGTGGCAGACAGGCCCACTTGGCTTCAGATACAGCCTTCAGCAAGGTAATACTATAGCAATGTCCATATAACAAAGTGTATTACCTTTGTCAGGTTTTAGCTGCTTCAGTCCATTTGGTTCCGCCACCACTGTGGCTCTAGAGCTTACCACACGTGGTCTCCAGGACACGGACACACACACGGACACACACACGGACACACACACGGACACACACACGGACACACACACGGACACACACACGGACACACACATACATACATACATACATACACACACACACACACACACACACACACACAGCACATGCGGATTATCATTGGGGAACATGGCAGGCCTTCTACCATGTGTTTTTTAAGCGTTTCTGCAGCGTTTTTGCTTAAAAAATGCATCGTGGGCACACAGCCTTAAGGGAACCTGTCACCTGTTTTTCCCCATATAAAGTATGACCACCACCTGTATGCCCTAGAGTGCTGTAAAGAAGTCGGACGGTACTAGATAGTGCCTGCCGTGCCTCAGACCACACGGGAGGACGGTACTAGATTGTGCCTGCCGTGCCTCAGACCACACGAGAGGACGGTACTAGATTGTGCCTGCCGTGCCTCAGACCACACGAGAGGACGGTACTAGATAGTGCCTGCCGTTCTTCAGACCACACGGGAGGACTGTACTAGATTGTGCCTGCCGTGCCCCAGACCACACGGGAGGACGGTACTAGATTGTGCCTGCCGTGCCTCAGACCGCACGGGAGGACGGTACTAGATTGTGCCTGCCGTGCCTCAGACCGCACGGGAGGACGGTACTAGATTGTGCCTGCCGTGCTTCAGACCACACGAGAGGACGGTACTAGATTGTGCCTGCCGTGCCTCAGACCACATGGGAGGACGGTACTAGATTGTGCCTGCTGTGCTTCAGACCACACGAGAGGACGGTACTAGATTGTGCCTGCCGCTCTTCAGACCACACGGGAGGACGGTACTAGATTGTGCCTGCCGTGCCTCAGACCACACGGGAGGACGGTACTAGATTGTGTCTGCCGTGCCTCAGACCGCACGGGAGGACGGTACTAGATAGTGCCTGCCGCTCTTCAGACCGCACGGGAGGACGGTACTAGATAGTGCCTGCCGCTCTTCAGACCACATGCTGCAGATAAAAAAAAGAAATCAACATATGACTGAAAGAGCACCACAGCAACAAAATATAGTACATTGATAAACAGTGTTATAATTATATCTATAATATAATCGGCTAAGCGTCCCTCTGTCTGAAGCCTCGATAGACTGCGCATGTGCGACGCGCAGTCTGGCTCTAGACAGAAGAACGCATGGAGCCGTTACAGGTAAGAGGAGTGTATGGCGCCGGAGATCGCGGTATGCCTAGACACTGAACGCATACTTATATACTTACCTGACCGGGAGGAGAATTGCCGCGGCGCCTCTCTCTTCGCCGGAGACCGGGGCAGGAGTGAGGCGTCGGATCGGCGCATGCGCATAGCGCTATCCAGCACCATTTTACTGAAGACACATTTGCAGTGTCTCTTCAGCAAAGTGGCGCCGGACAGCGCGGTATGGGCACGCACGTACTCCGGCGCCGCACTCCTCCCCCGGCAGAGCAGGACACCGCAGCGCTGGAGCACAGGGAAGAAAGGTGAGTATAAGTGTTTATTTTTTTGTATGTGTGTGCAGCGTGAAAGAGATGAGGGGGCCACACATACCAGGATTGGGGGGTGAGGGACGCCATGCATACCAGGATTGGGGGGTGAGGGACGCCATGCATACCAGGATTGGGGGATGAGGGACGCCATGCATACCAGGATTGGGGGATGAGGGATGCCATGCATACCAGGATTGGGGGATGAGGGACGCCATGCATACCAGGATTGGGGGATGAGGGACGCCATGCATACCAGGATTGGGGGATGAGGGACGCCATGCATACCAGGATTGGGGATGAGGGACGCCATGCATACCAGGATTGGGGGATGAGGGATGCCATACATACCAGGATTGGGGGGTAAGGGGCCCATACATACCAGGATTGGGGGGTGAGGGGCCCCATCCATACCAGGATTGGGGGATGAGGGGCCCTATGCATACCAGGATTAGAGGATGAGGGATGCCATACATACCAGGATTGGGGGATGAGGGGTGCCATGCATACCAGGATTGGGGATGAGGGGTGCCACGCATACCAGCATTGGGCAATGAGGGGGGCCACGCATACCAGGATTGGGGGATGAGGGGTACCATGCATACGAGGATTGGGGGATGAGGGGGCCACACATACCAGCATTGGGGGATGAGGGGGGCCACGCATACCAGGATTGGGGGGTGAGAGGTGCCATGCATCCCAGTGTAGGATGATGGGGGCAGCACAAATACCAGGAGGGGGGCAGCACATACCAGCATGGGAGACCATATACCAATAAAGATGCTCGCCACCCGGGTGTAGAACTGATTCAGTAGTGTGAGAGAAAAGAATCCATCTTGTTTCTCTGTGGTATCCATTTTGTTTTCACTCTTATGTAATGGTCATCAGGTAACGCTGATGGGTAGTGAGGTTTCACATTACTATTCACTCCCTTAAGGTTACTATTGGTTCATAGGTCAGAGGGAAACATTCCTTTGTCTCTGACCCTATTTAAAGTGCCACATGTGCTAATAAAGCAGAAGTCTTTTCTAGTACACCATACAAGGCTGTGTTGTATTAATTTCCCGAGCGCTCGTAAAACAAATCTTATTAATTTGGAGTTCGGAAGGCATAGAAGAGAGCGTATTTCGCTCACAGTAGCTAGTTTATTTATACGGGGCTGTTCACCGTATCCGGGACAGTTGGAACTAGAGCTGAGAGGATCAATTCTTGGGACGCTGGACAGGAGGCCACGAATCTCTTACCTATAGTGTTGCACGAGCTTGCTCGGTTTACCCTTTCACCAAGCACGCTCGGGTGCTGCCCGAGTATTTTCGGCGTGCTCGGTATCTATGCTCGGGCCGCTGGGGCTGTTAGACAGCTGTGACACATGCAGGGATTGCCTAACAAACATGCAATCCCTGCATGTGTCACAGCTGTCTAACAGCCGCAACACATGCAGCCGCGGCGGCTCGAGCATAGATGCCGAAAATACTCAGGCAGCACCTGAGCGTGCTCTGTGAGAGGGTTAAGAGAACACGCTCATGCATCACTACTAACCTTACCTCATCCGGCGTGACTTTTGATGAAGCTGGCATGGTGTCATCTGTGCGTCGTGCTTCTTTCACTTGGGATCTATGGATTTATTTTCTGTCCATTCCACTTTCTCATCTTTATGTAGCTTCACTATTTGACATTGGCTTTTTTGTGTCTGCAAGGCCGTGTTCACATGTTGAATAAATACTGTATTTTTTTTTGTTTTCTGCAGATGTCCACACCAAACTACACAATAACAATCTTCTCTGATTATTGCGTACTTGCTGCATTTTTTTATGCCTTTTCCCCCTTATTTGATGTTTTTTGGTGCAGATGTGAAGCCGCATTGTTCATTTTTTGTTATAATACAGAATGGCTTTGATTCTGCTCTTAAGGTACCTGCAGTCTTTTTACCTGCGTTTTCTCTCTTTTTAGGCTCCACATAGAAACCTCTAGACGTAAAATAAACCATAACCGTACAGATCAGCAGCGTCTTCAGACCACAGAGCCGTTTTCATGAAATCACATCCACTTTTCTTGGCCATTTAAATGCTGCAAAATGACTGTTCCAAAAAAGCAGCTGAAAAAACACAGCACTTATGCTACATCTGAACACGGCCTAAATGTGCAAGTGCAGTGGATGTGATTTAATGAAATCTACGCCTGCAGTGAGTCTAAAGACGCTGCTGAACTGTGCGGATTTCATGCATTTTATTATATATATATAAGCCTCTGTGGAGCCTGTAAAAAAAACAAACATTTTTAAGCTCAAAAATCTAAGTTTTTCTGTAGTATTAAAAATGTAGATTCACAGCTTCACCAAAACACATTTTAAGGGGGAAAACTCAAAAGAAACTCAGCAAACACACAATAATAAGATTGTTATTTTGTTGTATGGTGCGGACACCTGCATAAAAAAATGCAGTCTTCATGTTGTGTGAACTTGGCTTTAGTGTTACATTTTATTCAACTTTTTATTTAATTTTTATGGCTTTAATAAAGACTAGCACACCTTTTCATTTTGTGGGATTGAAATTCAGCTGTTATACAGAGCTGAGTGCAGAACACAAAAATATATTTTTATAATTTGCCAGTGTGATAGCGCAAGGTATAGTAGCCCACCTTATCAGTTTTTGGGGGTGAAATTGATTTGTATGCACAGTAAAAAAAATATAATTTTTTTTCTGTTGCTAGCCAGAGTCCACCTAGTCCTTTTGTGGTGGTAAAATTCAGCTGTATGCAGAGACACCTCGTACACGTGCGGCTCTGCTCCACACACCTCGTACACACGCGGCTCCGCTCTGCACACCTCGTACACGCACTGCTCCGCTCCATACACTTTGTACACGCGCAGCTCCGCTCTGCACACCTCGTACACGCACTCCTCCACTCCGTACAGCTCGTACGCGCACGGCTCCGCTCCATACACTTTGTACACGCGCAGCTCCGCTCTGCACACCTCGTACACGCACAGCTCCGCTCCGTACAGCTCGTACACACAGGCTCCGTTCCGTACAACTCGTACACGCGCGGCTCCGTTCCGTACAGCTCGTACACGCGCGGCTCCGCTCCGTACACCTTGTACACGCATGGATCCGCTCCGCACACCTCATACACGCGTGTCTCTGCTCCATACACCTCGTACACGCGCGGCTATGCTCCGTACATGAGCGGCTCCACTCCGCACACTCGTACACGTGCGGCTCTGCTCCGCACAGCTCGTACACGCGCAGCTCTGCTCCGCACACCTCGTACACGTATGGTTCCGCTCCATACACTTTGTACACGTGCAGCTCCGCTCTGCATACCTCGTACATGCACGGCTCTGCTCCGTACAGCTTGTACACGCGCGGCTCCACTCCATACAGCTCGTACACGCGCGGCTCCGCTCTGGTACTGCTCGTACACGCGCGGCTCCGCTCTGGTACTGCTCGTACACGCGCGGCTCCGCTCTGGTACTGCTCGTACACGCGCGGCTCCGCTCTGGTACTGCTCGTACACGCGCGGCTCCGCTCCGCACACCTTGTACACGCATGGATCCGCTCCGCTCCGCACACCTCATACACGCGTGTCTCTGCTCCATACACCTCGTACACGCGCGGCTATGCTCCGTACATGAGCGGCTCCACTCCGCACACTCGTACACGTGCGGCTCTGCTCCGCACAGCTCGTACACGCGCAGCTCTGCTCCGCACACCTCGTACACGTATGGTTCCGCTCCATACACTTTGTACATGCGCAGCTCCGCTCTGCATACCTCGTACATGCACGGCTCTGCTCCGTACAGCTTGTACACGCGAGGCTCCGCTCCATACAGCTTGTACACGCGAGGCTCCACTCCATACAGCTCGTACACGCGCGTCTCCGCTCTGGTACTGCTCGTACACGCGCGGCTCCGCTCCGTACACTTTGTACACGCACGGCTCCGCTCCGCACACCTCGTACACGCGCAGCTCCGCTCTGTACAACTCGTACATGCGTGTTTCCGCTCCACAAGCCTCGTAACGCACAGCTACGCTCTGCACACCTCGTATACGCGCGGCTCTGCTCTGCACACCTCGTACACGTGCGGCTCCGCTCCGTACACCTTGTACACGCGTGGATCCGCTCTGCTCCGTACACCTCGTACACGCGTGGCTCCGCTCCGCACACATCGTACACGCGCGGCTCTGCTCCGTACACCTCGTCCACGCGTGGCTCCGCTCCGCACACCTCATACACGCGCGGCTCCGCTCCGTACACCTTGTACACGCGTGGATCCGCTCCGCACACCTCATACACGCATGGCTCCGTTCCATACACGTCGTACACGTTCGGCTTCGCTCCTTACACGTCGTACACGCGCGGCTCCGCTCCTCACACCTCGTACACACGCGGCTCTGCACACTCGTACTCGCGTGGCACTGCTCCATACACTTCGTACGTGCGTGGCTCCGCACACCTTGTACACGCGCGGTTCCCCTCCTTACACCTCGTACACGTGCAACTCCGCTCTGCACACTCGTACACGCGCTGCTCTGCTCTGTACACCTCGTACACATGCGGCTCTCCTCCGCACACCTTGTACACGCGTGGCTCCGCTCCGTACATCTCGCACACGCGCGGCTCCGCTCCAGCTCCGCACACTCGTACACGCGCTGCTCTGCTCAGTACACTTCGTACACCCGCGGCTCCGCTCTGCACATCTTGTAAACGCGTGGCTCTGCTCTGCACACATCGTACACGCGTGGCTCTGCTCTGCACACATCGTACACGCGCGGCTCTGCTCCGCACACATCGTACACGCGCGGCTCTGCTCCATACAACTCGTACATGTGCGGCTCCACTCTGTACACCTGGTACACATGCGGCTCCGCTCCGTACACCTCGTACATGCACTGCTCTGCTCTGTACACCTCATACACGCGTGGCTCCGCACACCTCGTACACGCGCAGCTTCGCTCCGCAGACTCGTAATTGCGCGGCTCTGCTCCATACACCTCGTACACGCGCGACTCCGCTCCGCACACATCATTCAAGCGCAACTCCGCTCCGTACAACTCGTGTAAACTACTCTGTACACCTCGTACACACGCGGCTCCGCTTCGCACACTCGTACACGCGCGACTCCGCTCCATACACCTCGTACACGCTCGGCTCCGCTCCGTACAGCTCGTACACGCGCGGCTCCTCTCCGTACAGCTCGTCCACGCGCGGCTCCGCTCCGTACACCTTGTACACGTGCGGATCCGCTCCGCACACTCGTACACGCGCTGCTCTGCTCTGTACACCTCGTAAACGCGCGGCTCCGCTCCGAACACCTCGTACACGCTCGGCTCTGCTCCGTACACCTCGTACACTTGTGGCTCCGCTCTGTACAACTCATACACGCGTGGCTTCGCTCCATACATCTTGTACACGCTCGGCTCCGCTCCAGCTCCGCACACATCGTACAAGCGCTGCTCTGCTCCGCACACATCGTACACTTGCGACGCCACTCCGTACACCTTGTACACATGATGATCCGCTCCGCACACTCGTACATTCGCGGCTCTGCTCCGTACACCTCGTACACATGTGGCACCACTCCGTACACCTCGTACACACGTGGCTTCGCTCCGTACACCTTGTACACATGCGAATCCGCTTTGTACTCCTTGTACACAAGCGGATCCGCTCCGCACACTCGTACACCCGCGGCTCTGCTCCGTACACCTCGTACACATGTGGCTTCACTCTGTACATTTCGTACACACCACGCTCCGCTCCAGCTCTGCACACTTGTACACGCTCTGCTCTGTACACCTCGAACACGGGCGGCTCCGCACACCTCGTACTTGTGCGGTCTCTCTCCGTACACCTTGTACACGTGCGGCTCCTCTCCAGCTCGGCACACTCGTACACGTGCTGCTCTGCTCTGTACACCTCGAACATGCGCGGCTCCGCTCTGCACATCTCGTACACGGGCGGCTCTGCTCCGCACACATCGTACACGTGCGACGCTGCTCCGTACGCCTTGTACACGCGCGGCTCAGCTCCGTACAATTCGTACATGTGCGGCTCCGCTCCGTACACCTCGTACACGGGCGGCTCCGCTCCACACACTCATACACGCGCGGCTCTGCTTCGTACACCTCGTACACGTGCAGCTCTGCTTTGTACACGCGTGACTCTGTTCCGCATACTCGTACACGCGCGGCTCTGCTCTTACATCTCGTACACACGCGGCTCCGCTCCGCACACTCGTACACGCGCGGCTCCGCTCTGTACACCTCGAACACGCGCGGCTCTGCTCCGTACACTTCGTAAACGCGTGGCTCCGGTCGGTACTCCTCATATAAGCGTGGCTCCGCTCCGTACACCTCGTACATGCGCAGCTCCGCTCCACTCTGAACACTCGTACACGCGCGGCTCTGCTCCGCACACATCGTACACGCGCGACTCAGCTCCATACAACTCGTACATGTGCGGCTCCACTCTGTACACCTAGTACACATGCGGCTCCGCTCCGTACACCTCGTACATGCACTGCTCTGCTCTGTACACCTCGTACACGCGTGGCTCCGCACACCTCGTACACGCGCAGCTTCGCTCCGCAGACTCGTAATTGCGCGGCTCTGCTCCATACACCTCGTACACGCGCGACTCCGCTCCGCACACATCATTCAAGCGCGACTCCGCTCCGTACAACTCGTGCAAACTACTCTGTACACCTCGTACACACGCGGCTCCGCTTTGCACACTCGTACACGCGCGACTCCGCTCCATACACCTCGTACACGCTCGGCTCCGCTCCGTACAGCTCGTCCACGTGCGGCTCCTCTCCGTACAGCTCGTCCACGCGCGGCTCCTCTCCGTACAGCTCGTCCACGCGCGGCTCCGCTCCGTACACCTTGTACACGTGCGGATCCGCTCCGCACACTCGTACACGCGCTGCTCTGCTCTGTACACCTCGTACACGCGCGGCTCCGCTCCGAACACCTCGTACACTTGTGGCTCCGCTCTGTACAACTCATACACGCGTGGCTTCGCTCCATACATCTTGTACACGCTCGGCTCCGCTCCGCACACATCGTACAAGCGCTGCTCTGCTCCGCACACATCGTACACGCGCGACGCCACTCCGTACACCTTGTACACATGATGATCCGCTCCGCACACTCGTACATTCGCGGCTCTGCTCCGTACACCTCGTACACATGTGGCACCACTCCGTACACCTCGTACACACGTGGCTTCGCTCCGTACACCTTGTACACATGCAAATCCGCTTCGTACTCCTTGTACACAAGCGGATCCGCTCCGCACACTCGTACACCCGCGGCTCTGCTCCGTACACCTCGTACACATGTGGCTTCACTCTGTACATTTCGTACACGCCACGCTCCGCTCCAGCTCTGCACACTTGTACACGCTCTGCTCTGTACACCTCGAACACGGGCGGCTCCGCACACCTCGTACTTGTGCGGTCTCGCTCCGTATACCTTGTACACGTGCGGCTCCTCTCCAGCTCGGCACACTCGTACACGTGCTGCTCTGCTCTGTACACCACGAATATGCGCGGCTCCGCTCTGCACATCTCGTACATGGGCGGCTCTGCTCCGCACACATCGTACACGTGCGACGCCGCTCCGTACACCTTGTACACGCGCGGCTCAGCTCCGTACAATTCGTACATGTGCGGCTCCGCTCCGTACACCTCGTACACGGGCGGCTCCGCTCCACACACTCGTACACGCGTGGCTCTGCTTCGTACACCTCGTACACGTGCAGCTCTGCTTTGTACACGCGTGCCTCTGCTCCGCAAACTCGTACACGCGCGGCTCCGCTCTGTACACCTCGACAACGCGCGGCTCTGCTCCGTACACTTCGTAAACGCGTGGCTCCGGTCCGTACTCCTCATATAAGCGTGGCTCCGCTCCGTACACCTCGTACATGCGCGGCTCCGCTCCACTCTGAACACTCGTACACGCGCTGCTCCGCACACCTTGTACACGCGCGTCTACGCTCCGTACACCTCGTACTTGCGCAGCTTTGCTCCGTACACCTCGTACTTGGCGGCGTCTCTCCGTACATCTTGTACACGTGCGGCTCCACTCCGCTCCATACACATCGTACACGTGCGGTTCCGCTCCGTACACCTCGTACACGCGCTGCTCTGCTCTGCACACCTTGTAAATGCGCGACTCTGCTCTGCACACCTCATACACGTGCGGCTCCGCTCCATACACCTCGTACACGCGTGGCTCCGCTCCTTACACGTCGTACACTCGCTGCTCTGCTCTGTACACCACGTACACGTGCGGCTCTGCTCTGCACACCTCGTACATGCGCGGCTCCGCTCTGCACACCTCATACACGTGCGGCTCCGCTCCATACACCTCGTACACGTGTGGCTCCGCTCCTTACACATCGTACACTCGCTGCTCTGCTCTGTACACCTCGTACACGTGCGGCTCTGCTCTGTACACCTCGTACACGGGCGGCTCCGCTTCGCACACTCGTACACACGCGGCTCTGCTCCGTACACCTCGTACACGCGCGGCTCTGCACCGTACACCTCACACATGCGTGACTGCTCCGAACACCTCGTACACTCGCGGCTCCGCTCCGCATACTCATACACGCGCAGCTCTGCACCTTACATCTCGTACACACGCGGCTCCGCTCTGCACACTCGTACACGCGCGGCTCTGCTCTGTACACTTCGTACACCCGCGGCTCCACACACTCGTATACGCGCGGTTCTGCTCCGTACACCTCGTACACGCGCGTCTCTGCTCCGTACACCTCGTACACTCGCAGCTCCGCTCCGCACACTCGTACACGCGTGGCTCCGCTCCGCACACTCGTACATGCGCGGCTCTGCTCCGTACACCTCGTACATGCGCAGCTCTGCTCCGTACCCCTCATAAACGCATGACTCTGCTCTGTACACCTCGTACACTCGCGGCTCCGCTCCGCACACTCGTACATGCGCGGCTCTGCTCCTTACATCTCGTACACACGCGGCTCCGCTCCGCACACTCGTACACTGGAGACTCTGCTCCATACACCTCCTACACGCGTGGCTCCGCTTTGAACACCTCGAACACGCGCGGCTCCGCTCCGCACACCTCGTAAACGCGTGGCTTTGCTCCGTACACCTTGTACACGCGCGGATCCGCTCCGCACACTGGTACTAGCGCGGCTCTTCTCCGTACACTTCATACACGCGTGGCTCCGCTCTGCACATATCGTACACGCCCGACTCTGCTTCGTACACCTCGTACACGCGCGGCTCCGCTCGGCACACCTCATACACGCGTGGCTCAGCTCCACACACATCGTACACGCTCGACTCCGCTCCACACACCTCGTACACGTGCGGCTCTGCTCCACACACCTCGTACACGTGCGGCTCCGCTCCGCACACCTCGTGCACGCACGGTTCCGCTCCGTACAGCTCGTACACTTGCTGCTCCGCTCCGTACACCTCATACACACGTGGCTCCGCTCCGTACACCTCGCACACGCATGGCTCGGCTCCGCTCCGCACACCTCGTCCACGCGCGGCTTCGCTCCGCACACCTCGTCCACGTGTGTTTCTGCTCCACAACCTCATACACGCTGAGCTCCGCTCTGCACACCTCGTACACGCACGGCTCCTCTCCCTACAGCTCGTACACGCACGGCTCCACTCCTTAAATGTCGTACACGTGCGGATCCGCACACCTCGTACACACGCGGCTCCGCTCTGTAAACCTCGTAAATGCGTGGCTCCGCTCCGTACACCTCGTAAACTCGCGGCTCCACTCCGTACACCTCATACACGTGCGGCTCCACTCCGCACACTCGTACACGCGCTGCTCTGATCCGTACACCTCGTACACGTACGGCTCGTACACGCGTGGCTCCGCTCCGTACATCTTGTACATGCGCGGCTCCGCTCTGTACACCTTGTACACGTGCGGATCCGCTCCGCAAACTCGTACACACGCTGCTCTGCTCTGTACACCTCGTACACGCGTGGCTCCGCTCTGCACACTCGTACACGTGCTCTGCTCCGTACACCTCGTACATGCACAGCTATGCTCCGTACAGCTAGTACACGTGCGGCTCCGCCCCGTATACCTAGTACAAGCGCGGATCTGCTCCGCACACTCGTACACTCACTGCTCTGCTCTGTACACCTCGTACACATGCGGCTCCGCTCCGCACACCTTGTACATGCGCGGCTCTGCTCCGTACACCTAGTACACATGTGGCTCCGCTCCGTACACCTCGTACACGCGTTGCTTCGCTCCGTACATCTCGTACACACGCGGCTCCGCTCCAGCTCTGCACACTCGTACACATGCTGCTCTGCTCACCTCGTATATGGGTGGCTCTGCTCCGCACATATCGTACACACGCGACGCTGCTCCGAACGCCTTGTACATGTGCGGTTCAACTCCGTACAACTCGTAGAAGCGCGGCTCTGCTCCGTACACCTCATAGACGCGCAATACCCCTCCGTACACCGCGTACACGTGTGGCTCTGCTCCGTACACCTCGTACACGCGTGGCTCCGCTCCGCACACCTTGTACACGTGCGGATCTGCTCCGCACACCTCATACACGCGTGTCTCCGCTCTGCACACCTCGTACACGCACGGCTGTGCTCCACAACTTGTACACGCGCGGCTCCGCTCCGCACACCTCGTACATGCAAGGTTCCGCTCCGTACAGCTCGTACACACGTGGCTCCGCTCCGTACAGCTCGTACATGCGCGGCTCCGCTCCGTACACCTTGTACACGTGCGGATCTGCTCCGCACACCTCATACATGCGTGTCTCCGCTCTGCACACCTCGTACACGCACGGCTGTGCTCCACAACTCGTACACGTGCGGCTCAGCTCCACACACCTCGTACACGCGTGTCTCCGCTCCACACACCTCGTACATGCGCGGCTCCGCTCTGCACATTTCGTACACACGCGGCTCTGCTGCGCACACTCGTACATGCGCGGATCCGCTCCACACACTCGTACACGCGCTGCCATGCTGTGTACACCTCATACACACACGGCTCCGCTCCACACACCTCGTACATGCGCGGCTCCGCTCCGCACACCTTGTACATGCGCGGCTCCGTTCCGCACACCTTTTACACGCGCAACTCCGCTTTGCACACCTCGTACACGCGTGACTCCGCACACTCGTACATGCGCAGCTCTGCTCCGCACATCTCGTACACGCACGGTTCCGCTCCATACACTTTGTACACGCGCAGCTCCGTTCTGCACATCGTACACGCACGGCTCCGCTCCGTACAGCTCGTACACGCGCGGCTCCGCTCCGTACAGCTCGTACACGCGCGGCTCCGCTCCGTACAGCTCGTACACGCGCGGCTCCGCTCCGTACAGCTCGTACACGCGCGGCTCCGCTCCGTACACCTTGTACACGAGCGGCTAAGCTCCGCACACTCGTACATGCACGGCTCCGCTCTGTACAGCTCGTACACGCGCGGCTCCGCTCCGTACAACTCGTACACGCGCGGCTCCGCTCCGTACAGCTCGTACACGCGCGGCTCCGCTCCGTACAGCTCGTACACGCGCGGCTCCGCTCCGTACAGCTCGTACACGCGCGGCTCCGCTCCGTACAGCTCGCACACGCGCGGCTCCGCTCCGTAAACTTTGTACACTCTCGGATCCGCTCCGTACACGCGCGGCTCCGCTCCATACACTTTGTACACGCGCAGCTCTGCTCTATACAACTCATACACACGCGGCTCCGCTCCATACACTTTGTACACGCGCGGATCCGCTCCGCACACCTCGTACACGATTGGCTCCGCTCCACACACTCGTACATGTGCGGCTCTGCTCTGCACACCTCGTACACGTGCGACTCCGCTCCGCACACTTCGTACACGCGCGGCTGTACTCCACACACCTCGTACACGCGTGTCTCCTCTCCACACCTCGTACTTGTGCGGCTCTGCTCCACATACCCCGTACACGCACGGCTCCGCTCTGCACACCTCGTACACGCTAAGCTCCGCTCCGTACACCCTGTACATGCGTGGATCCGCTCCACACACTCGTACACGCGCTGCTCTGCTCCGTACACCTCGTACACGTGCGGCCCGTTCCGTACAGCTCGTACACGCGCGGCTTTTCTCTGTACACCTTGAACACATGCGGCTCCGCTCTATACAACTCATACACGATTGGCTCTGCTCCGTACACCTTGTACACGCATGGTTCCGCTCCATACACTTTCTACACGTGCAGCTCCGCTCTGCACACCTCGTGCATGCACGGCTCCGCTCTGTACAGCTCATACACGCGCGGCTCCGCTCCGTACACTTTGTACACGATTGGCTCCGCTCCGCACACCTTGTACACGCGCGGCTCCTCTCCGCACACCTCGTACACGCGCGGCTCTGCTCTGCACACCTTGTACACGCCTGTCTCCACTCCATACACCTCGTAAACGCGCGGCTCCGCTCCACACACCTCGTACACGCGCAGCTCCACTCCGCACACCTTGTACACGCGTGTCTCCGCTTCACACACCTCGTACACGCGCGGCTCCGCTCTGCACACTCGTACACGCGCGGCTCCGCTCCGCACACTCGTACACGCGCTGCTCTGCTCCGTACACCTCGTACACGTGCGGCCCGCTCCGTACAGCTCGTACACGCGCGGCTTTTCTCTGTACACTTTGAACACGCGCGGATCCGCTCCGCACACTCGTAAATGCGCAGCTCTGCTCCATACACCTCGTACACGCGCGGATCCGCTCCGCACACATCATACACGCTCGGCTCCACTCCGTACAACTCGTACACGCGCGTCTCCATTCCGTAAAACTCGTACACGCGCGGCCCCTCTCCGCACACCTCGTACACGCGCGGCTCTGCTCCGTACACGTCGTACACACGCGGCTCCGCTCCGTACACCTTGTACTTGCGCAGTTTCGCTCCGTACACCTCGTACTTGCGCGGCCTCGCTCCGTACACATTGTACACGTGCGGCTCCACTCCGCTCCGCACACCTCGGACACGTGCGGCTCCGCTCCGTACACCTCGTACATTCGCGGCTCTGCTCTGCACACCTCGTACACGCGGGGCTCTGCTCCACACACCTCGTACACGCGCGGCTCCACTCCACACACCTCGTACACGCGCGGCTCCACTCCACACACCTCGTACACGCGCGGCTCCACTCCACACACCTCGTACACGCGCGGCTCCGCTTCATACACCTCGTACATTGTTGAGTTGATCAAAAATGTTGTGACGTTTGGTGTTTTCACGTCAGTTTTGCCCAGCTTCACCAAAATGGGCAGAGTTGGGGCAGGATGGAAGTGTGGCACCACAGCTTGTCTAATTCATAGCGAACTGTGGCTTCCCTTACACCAGAAATCTTACTCCAGTCCGTGACTGGAGTAAGATTTGTGGCAAGGTGCACACACCACTTGTCAGAAGTGCATAATTCATGCGCCACTTAATGAATCTGGACCGTCTGACTCCAGCACGCTCCCTCATCAAGAGCAGCTTGAATATGGCCAGTCTTAATGAATCCGTGTCCTAAGTGCTTTATTAGTTAAAGAATAACCGTTGTTTTAATTTTTGTTTTGTAAATTAATATTACACATAATAAGTCATTTTATAATCTTATCAGAGAAGTCTTCTTTTTCCTGCTGGATTGATCTTTCAGTCTCAATTCGCGGTAACATCTGTAAAATCTGTATTCAGTGAAGACAAACTTTCCTATTAGTGAGATAGATGACAGTTAGTGCTATTAATACTCTTTATAGAAGGAAGGGGAGGAGCTAGCGGAAGGGGGAGGAGCTAGCGGAAGGCACAGACCTTCTGCTGCAAGTTCTCCTGAAACCACAGTTACTTCTCCATGGAAGATTGCAGCTGGTGTTTATACATAGAATCCTAGAACATTAGAATTGGAGGAACCTCCAGGGTCCTAGTGTCCAACCCCTGCTCAATGCAGGATTCACTAAAGCATCTCAGACAAATGTCTGTCCAGCCTCTGTTTGAAGACTTCCATTGAAGGAGAATTCACCACCTCTCGTGGCAGCCTGTTCCATTGAAAAACGCACCAAATCTGCAGCGTGTGCACACAGCCTTGTTGTTCTTTTGGTCACAGGCAGGTCTTTGCACAGTCCTGAATGATAAGTACAGCTCATACACGCTAAGGCTATGTGCACACGTAGCAGATTTACATGCATTTTTTCTGCCAGAGAGAAGTGTTTTTTCAGCATTTTTTCAGCGTTTTTTTAAGCACTTTTCCAAGTGATTTTGAGCATCACCTGGAAAGTGCTTGACAAGTTGGTCACACAATATAAATCCATGCAACTGGCAACCGGTATGGATTTATATTGTGTGACCAACTTAGATGCTTTAAATGCTGCATCTATAGTAGAAAAAAAAAAGAATTAAAAAGTTAAAAATAAAAAAACCCTGTATACTCACCTCTCCGGTCTCCTCACGGCGGCGTTCTCTCTCTTCAGCGTCCCGCGGTGTACTTGCAGGACCTGCGGTGACATCATTTAGTCAGCTGATGGTCACGCGATCATCACCTGACCTCTGACGTCAGCGGTCGCGTGACCATCAGCTGACTAGATGACGTCACCGCAGGTCCTGCCAGTACACCGCTGGACGCGGAGGAGAGAGGATCGCCGCCGGGAGCAGACCGGAGAGGGGAGTATACAGGGTTTTTTATTTTTAACTTATTTATTTCTTTTTTTCACGGCTTGGTAGCCGGGATGAAGAGGAGTTGTAGTCTCTTCTTCATCCTGGGTGCCACACGCACCCCGATTACGCTGCAAATTCTCGGCCATTGAATTTAATTGAAACGCAGTAAATCCACATATACCTGCGGGTTTGCTGCTTTTCAATGGCCGCGTAATCGCGGTAGAAATGGTCATGCTGCGTTTTGCAACGCAATGCGGATTCGGCGCGCTAATTAGCGCATCATGTGCACAGCACATCCCAATTCACATTGCTTTGCATGGCAGACGGTTTTACATGGGCACATAGCCTAAGAGCGGGGAGCGGCTCTAGTGTCACCTGCTGGGATGGCACAATCACTGTCAGCAGGATACAGGGGACATTATCAGAAAGGAGGAGATGACGTCTCTTCCCTCTCGCCTATCAGAGAATAGATGGCTGTATACGGGGGGCCTTATCCCCCTCTATTACACAGCACTCAGCTCCTAAAGGGAATGATTTGACCATAATACAATATATTTGAGTGGGGCCAGTGCTCCAGGTTTACCTTCATAATGTTGAATGGAGATTGATCAGTTCCAGTGTGTCTGAACAGGGTCCGAGCCCACATCTCCTGAGCTCAGGCTTTACACTGAGCATCACTGTCACGGACGTCAGATTAGAAGGGCATGGAGCACGATGTGGATGGTTGCCCCCGTATCCGCCATTACCTGGACTGCTAGCTTTACCTGGACACTCTGGATCAGCTCCTCCGTCTTGTCGAGACCTCTAAGGGCCTGTTCACACAAGCAGATAAAATATCATTCAGAGTTTCATCCAGAAAAGTGGGAGAATTCTTTCCTCACTTGTCGTCCATGTGCAGTCCAGATCTAATCTGGCTTTTTAACCATTTACAGTTTCCAGGGCTACAGGATTGCAATGTATCTGTAGAAAGCAGATTTTTTTCTGTACCCATAGACTTGAATGGGTGAATCTTGTCTGACGGATGAAACGAGGACATGCTGCCATTTTCTTTCTTTATTTTTTGCTCACACACAGATTCGATCAGTGACAAAAAAGAAAAATGACTCCTCTGCACTTTCCCATTGAATCCCATTGGTCTGAGTGCCGTCCATTTGTTCCACAGACAACTTTCCTACTGAAAATACATTCGTGTGAACGAGTCCTAAGAAAGACATTGTAATTGGTTATTAGATGTTGACTGAAGTTTGGCTCTGAAAATGCAGGGCTCTTAAAGACGTTCTCTAATACTTTAATGCAGATGATTTATGCATAAAATAGGTGGTCTATATCAGATCGTTGTAGGTCCGACTCTTGGCTCCCCACCAATAAGTTGTTTATAGCTCTGGCAACGACCGGATGTAACTTGTGAACAGAGCGCACCCCAGTGGCCACTGCCTGGTGCTGCAGATCACCTCCGGTACTCCTCAATAGCTGGTCTGCACCCGGCAGCGGCCGCAGTGTACGGAGCGGTTTTGTTCCACTTTGAACATTGCCTGCATCTTGCCAGAGGTGATGACAGCTGATCATCGGGGGGCCGATGGTTGGACCCCCACCTGTCTTATATTAATGACCTATCCAGTGGAGTATAAAAGTGTTTGATAACTCCTTTTAAAATCTTGTTTCCATCCCATTGTCTTATACAGCGTGTATCTGTGTTCTTTCTGTAACCAGATGGGCCTGACCTCTGATGGTTCTTCTAGGCTTCTATTACAGCTCTTACAGCCCCAGCATGCATCATTTGTGCTGGAGAGGAATATGAAGACGCAGGAGCAAATAGAAGAACAATTAGGAAAGCTTGGATTATTAGAAGAGCAAGAAATGCTCATAGTGGAGGTGAGGCTATTATTATTATTTTATTTTTTTTTAACTTTCATTTTTAGATTTTTTTATTTTTAGGACATTTGTTTCCTCTCTTCAGAAAATAACAGTAGATAAGATTGATCAAAGCTTCTGGAAAGGTGTTCAATAACGTCTGATCAGGTGGCTGGTTTGTAATGGTTGTCCCATCTTACCAATCCCTCTCTTCTACCATGAATGTGACATTGTGGGATGAATATATATATATATGTGTATGTGTGAAAAGTTGTTTGCCCCTTCCTGATTTCTCATTCTTTTGCATGTTTGCCATACTTAAATATTTCAGATCTCAAAACAAATTTTAATATTAGACAAAGATAACACAAGTAACCACAAAATGCAGTTTTTAAATGAAGATCCTAATTATTAAGGGAAAAAGAAATCCAAACCTACAGGGCCCTGTGTGAAAAAGTGATTGCCCTCTAAACCTAATAACTGGTTGAAGCACCCTCAGCAACAACAACTACAATCAAGTGTTTGGGATAATTGGCAATGAGTCTTTTACAACACTCTGGAGGAATTTTTGCCCACTCATCTTTGCAAAATTGTTGTAATTTAGCCACATTGGAGGGTTTCCGAGCATGAACCTCTTTCTTAAGGTCAGGACTTTGACTAAGCCACTGCAAAGTCTTAATTTTGTTTTCCTTAAGCCAATCAGAGGTGGACTTAATAGTGTGTTTTGGATCATTGTCCTGCTGCATAACCCAAGTGCACTTCAGCTTGAGGTCATGAACAGATGGCCGGACATTCTCTTTCAGGATTTTTTGGTTAACCAGCAGAATTCATGGTTCCATTTACCACAGCAAGTCTTCCAGGTCCTGAAGCAGCATAACAGTCCCAGACCATCACGCTACCGCCACCATATTTTACTGTTGGTATGATGTTCCTTTTTTGAAACGCAGTGTTACTTCCACGCCTGATGTAATGGAACACACACCTTCCAAAAAGTTCAACTTTTGTCTTGCCAGTCCACAGAGTATTCTCCCAAAAGTCTTGGCGATCATCAAGATGTTTTCTGCCAAAACTGAGATGAGCCTTTGTTCTTATTGCTCAGCAGTGGTTTTCGTCTTGGAACTCTGCTATGCGTGTCGTTTTTGCCCAGTCTCTTTCTTATGGTGTAGTCATGAACACTGTCCTTAACTGAGGCAATTGACACCTGCAGTTCTCTGGATGTTGTTGTGGGGTCTTTTGTGACCTCTTGGATGAGTCGTTGCTCTTGGGGTAATTTTGATCTGCTGGCCACGCCTAGGAAAGTTCACCATTGTTCCATATTTTCGCCTATTGTGGATAATTACTCCCACTGTGGTTCGCTGGAGTCCCAAATCTTTAGAAATGGCTTTAGAACTTTTTCCAGACTGATAGATCTCAATTACTTTGTTTCTCATTTGGTCCTGAATTTCTTTGGATCGCAGCATGATGTCTAGCTTTAGAGGATCTTTTGTTCTACTTCACTTTGTCAGGCATGTCCTATTTAAGTGATTTCTTGATTGAGAACACGTGTGGCAGTAAACAGGGCTGTGTGGGGCTACGGAAATTGAACTCAGCTTCCCAAAGATGTGACAAATCACAGTTAATTTATATTTTAAGGAGGGAGGGGCATCACTTTTTCATACAGGGCCCTGTAGGTTTGGATTTCCTTTTCCCTTAATCATAAAATACTTCCTTTTAAAAACTGCATTTTGTGTATACTTGTGCTATCTTTGTCTAATAGGAGTCTGCTGCTGACATTGGTATTGCGGTAATGTCCCCCAATTCTGTTAATATCCTCCATCCTGGTATGTATGGTCCCTCCTTCCTGGTTTATGTGGCCCCCATCCCATCTTGGTATACGTGGCCCTCATCCCAATCCTGGAATGCATGGCACCCCTTGATCCCCATCCCAGTTTTCATGGTACCCCTTGATCCCCCATCCTGGTATACATGGCACCCCTTGATCCCCCATCCTGGTATGCATGGCATCCCTTGATCACCCATCCTGGTATGCATGACACCCCTTGATCCCCCATTCTGGTATGTATGGCAACCCTTGATCACACATCCTGGATATATACAGTAACAGACCAAAAGTTTGGACACACCTTCTCATTTTAAGATTTTTCTGTATTTTCAATGACTATGAAAATTGTACATTCACACTGAAGGCATCAAAACTATGAATTAACACATGTGGAATTATATACGTAACAAAAAAGTGTGAAACAACTGAAAATATGTCTTATATTCTAGGTTCTTCAAAGTAGCCACCTTTTGCTTTGATGATTGCTTTGCACACTCTTGGCATTCTCTTGATGAGCTTCAAGAGGTAGTCACCGGAAATGGTTTTCACTTCACAGGTGTGCCCTGTCAGGTTTAATAAGTGGGATTTCTTGCCTTATAAATGGGGTTGGGACCATCAGTTGTGTTGTGCAGAAGTCTGGTGGATACACAGCTGATAGTCCTACTGAATAGAATTTGTACTATGGCAAGAAAAAAAGCAGAAAAACACGTCCCCAGCATGAGACACCCATTCAGGGCCGGCGTAAGGGCAGGCAGACTAGGCATCTTCCTGGGGCCTCCAGCCCGTGGCGTGCCGCTATAGGGCCCGTGAGTTCGTCCCCCCGCATCGCGCATTGAACTGTATCGGTAGCGGGGGAATGACTGTGCCTGCAGAGTGGAGCTGCTGAGACGCTCTGCAGAGCATGGAGCAGCTGGAGAACGAGGAGAGGTGAGTATTGTATGTATTTGTTTTTTATACGTGGTGACCATAATACTGCAGAACTGGGGGGCTGCATTATACTGTATGGAGTGGCTGAATTATACTTTATCGAGGACTATGGGTTGCATTATATTATATGTACTATATGTTTGGCTGCATTATACTATAGGGAGGCTGCATTATACTCTATTAAGGACTGAGGAGAATGCATTATACTATATGAAGGACTATGGGGAGTGCATTATACACTATAAAGGACTATGGGGAGTGCATTATACTATAGGGAGGGCTATGGGGAGTGCATTATACTATAGGGAGGGCTATAGGGAGTGCATTATACTATATGGAGGGCTATGGGGAGTGCATTATACTATAGGGAGGGCTATGGGAAGTGCATTATACTATAGGGGGGGCTATAGGGAGTGCATTATACTATATGGAGGGCTATAGGGACTGCATTATACTATATGGAGGACTATGAGGTGCATTCCATTATATGGAGGACTATGGGGAGTATATTATACTATATGGAGGGCTATGGGGAGTGTATTATACTATTTGGAGGAATATGGACCACATTATACAATATGGAGGGCTGTGGGGCACATTATACAATATGGAGGACTATGGGGAGTATATTATACTATATAGAGGGTTATGGGGAGTGCATTATACAATATGGAGGGCTATGGGGAGTGCATTATACAATATGGAGGGCTATGGGGAGTGCATTATACAATATGGAGGGCTGTGGGGCACATTATACAATATGGAGGACTATGGGGAGTATATTATACTATATAGAGGGTTATGGGGAGTGCATTATACTATATGGAGGGCTATCGGGAGTGTATTATACTATATGGAGGACTATGGGCCTCATTATACAATATGGGGGGTTGTGGGGCACATTATAAAATATGGAGGACTATGGCATGTATTATACTAAACAAGCAAAATGCTGCCTATTCATCGTGTAATTGGATTGTTTATGCCAGAACAAAAATCCTTGTTCTCAGCAGCACATCGCCCGGTGGATAACATGATGCTGTATGGGGACAGATTGATCTATTAGTGATTGTTCTGTATCCATCATTCTTCCTCAGCTGGTGTAAAGAGGTCGGGAAACAAGCGTCGAACGGCTTCAGTATTGTGGATTGCGCTCGTTTAGCGGCCTGATCTCAGCGCATGTACATACAAGCTAAATGTTTGTGTGGTGCTGTATGTCAGCATTTGGGACCCCACTTTAAACTTTTCCCCAGGGCCCCACTTTAACTAAAATCGGCCCTGCACCCATTTAAATGGTTCCCGTCCGCTGCACAGACTGGGAGAGAGAGGGGAGACTATTTGTGGCTTATGTAGTGGCGCTCAGTTTTGTGGACATCGGAGGGAAAGTTTTCTTTTAATTTATGAAATTCAATTCATGTGATAAATTTAAAAAAATATTAGGAACAATTCAACTTTATTTTAATCCTTAGGTTATGGGTGAGGATCTTTTGGCAGAAAGAACAGAGGAAGGACAAATGGACACAAAAACCACTCAGACATTGGCCTCTTACATAATGGCGTCTGACGCCGAGTTCAGAGTCAAATGGTTTCAGAAAGCGACCACTTTCCTAATGAGCAGCGAGTAAAGATGATCAGCTCTCCGCCATCACTGACTGTCTGCCAACTGGAGCTCGTCCATCTCTAATCATTCCTGCTCAATGGGGGCCACAATATTTTGACTTCACAGTAATCACTGACATCTTTTCGGAGTATATTGTATACATAGTGATCTTTATACGGCTGGAGCACTTACAGTAGCCAATCAGATGGCATGCAGGTAGCGTTGTGCGAGATCCAGTATGCCGTCCTGCTTCTATCATTAGAGGGTCCTGCTAGAGAACAGCGGCCACACTATTATACTGTGTCCAGAGTTACAGGAGTCTGTCAGATGTGGACTGCTACGTTGCAAAAAATGCTTAATAAGTTATTTTTTTTCAAACTGGATTGATATGCAAAATATTTTTAATAAAATCATTTTCTTATACTTGCAGGGTTTCTGTTTATTCAGTAATGTTGTAGCTGTTTTCCCTCACGCTGTGGATGATTGTAAATGAATACAGTTTCCTACAGAATCATTGCAGCGGATCAGTTAAAAACGGGTGCTGTATGTGTTGTACCCAGGGCCGGCATCACCACCCGGGCAAGTGCCTGGGCCCTGAGCGAGCAGGGGGCCCACTCACCCTCTGGGACACCAGCGCGCTATGGGGCCCATGAGTCAGCGGAGCCTGATGCCAGCGAATGGGCACCTGCACTGGGCCTTCCCCAGTGCTTTACACTGTTTGCAATACTTACCTCTCCCTGTTCCTCTGCTGCTCCTCTGTCTTCTGCGTCTTCTTACTCTGTGACATCTCAGGGCAGAGGGCGCAATGACGTCACTACAGAGCGCCCTCTGCTGAGCAGTCCCAGTGCAGAGAGTCGGAAGACGCTGATGAGACAAGCCTGCTTCCAGCAAGGAGCGGTATTTGATTTTTTTTTTATGTAAGGAGTATTATATGGGGCTCATTATGAATGGAGTATTATATGGGGCTCATTATCTATTGAACAATATAAGGGGCTCATTATGTATGGAGTATTATATGGGGCTCATTATCTATTGAACAATATATGGGGCCCATTATGTAAGGAGTATTATATGTGGCTCATTATCTATTGAACAATATATAGGGCCCATTATGTATGGAGTATTATATAGGGCCCATTATCTATGGAGCATTATATGGGGCCTATTCTTTATGGAGCATTATATTGGGCCCACTATTTATGGAGCAATATATAGGGCCCACTATTTATGGAGCAATATATAGGGCCCACTATTTATGGAGCAATATATAGGGCCCATACTGTATGGAGCAATATTTGGGCTCCATTATTCTGTATGGAGCAATATATGGGGCTCATTTTACTTTATGGAGCAATATATGGGGTCCATTATACTGAATGGAGCAATATATGGGGATCATACTGTATGGAGCATTATATGCGGTCCATTATTCTGTATGGAGCAATATATGGTGCCCATAGTACTGTATGGAGGACCATGTGGTGTCCATAATACTGTATGGAGGACCATGTGGTGTCCATAATACTGTATGGAGGACCATGTGGTGTCCATAATACTGTATGGAGGACCATGTGGTGTCCATAATACTGTATGGAGGACCATGTGGTGTCCATAATACTGTATGGAGGACCATGTGGTGTCCATAATACTGTATGGAGGACCATGTGGTGCCCATAATACTGTGTGGAGGACCATGTGGTGCCCATAATACTGTGTTGAGGACCATGTGGTGCCCACAATACTGTATATGGAGGACCATGTGGTGTCCATAATACTGTATGGAGGACCATGTGGTGTCCATAATATTGTATGGAGGACCATGCGGTGCCCATAATACTGTATGGAGGACCATGTGGTGCCCATAATACTGTACATGGAGGACTACGTGGGGCCCATAATACTGTATATGGAGGACCACGTGGTGCCCATAATACTGTATGTGGAGGACCACGTGGTGCCCATAATACTGTATGTGGAGGACCACGTGGTGCCCATAATACTGTATGTGGAGGACCACGTGGTGCCCATAATACTGTATGTGGAGGACCACGTGGTGCCCATAATACTCTATGTGGAGGACCACGTGGTGCCCATAATACTCTATGTGGAGGACCACGTGGTGCCCATAATACTGTATATGGAGGACCATGTGCTGCCCATAATACTGTATATGGAGGACCATGTGCTGCCCATAATACTGTATATGGAGGACCATGTGCTGCCCATAATACTGTATATGGAGGACCACGTTGTGCCCATAATACTGTATATGGAGGACCACGTGGTGCCCATAATACTGTATATGGAGGACTACGTGGGGCCCATAATACTGTATAGAGGACTATATTGTCTGGTCTGAACTGTGCGCTGGGAGGATTCGCCGGTTTCTGAGCTGTTGTAGACTTTACAATAGATATCACTCATGTAATGTGAGAAGTCAGTGAAATCTTTAGCATTGTACTATACCTATATTTCTGTGCATCATGAATCGTGGTAGGTGTGAAAGGGGCCCACTGAGACTTTTGCCCGGGGCCCATGAAATCCTGGAGCGGCCCTGGTTGTGGCATCTATTTCTTTTTGTACTGTATGCATGAGTTTTAATGGCGAATTTCTTTAAAAAAACAGTGGGATAAACAGTGATCTGAACTTGTCCCTTAACTTACATTGGTCTGTGAGGTGATCTGAAAGCAGAAAATCCAATGCCGACTTCTAGAACATTTGGGGTAACTTTCCCGCCTTGGTCTCTACATGATCTGTGAATTCAGGGAACTGCTAGATCTGCAGCAGATAAAAGAGGGATTATATCAAAATGCCATCATGCAGACCAGCAAGTGACACATCGCTGGCATAAGGTCCTCTGCCCCGACTTGTTGCTTTTAGATTACATAGCAAAAACCTGATGACAGTTTCCCTGTAATAAAATCCCAGAGCTTCTCCCATGGGAAATCCAGCGGGTGGCAGATACTGGCCTGGAATCCTGCAGATACACAGCACTGCCGTCGCCTATACACTGCATTGTGAAAGGATTTGGCCCCCTTGAACTTTTCTACCTTTTGCCACATTTCTGGCTTGAAACATAAAGATATAAAATTCTATTTTTTGGGGGAAGAATCAACAACAAGTGGGACACAATCGTGAAGTGGAATGAAATTTATTTGCTATTTTATACTTTTTTAACAAATTAAAAACTGAAAAGTGGGGCGTGCAATATTATTCGGCCCCCTTGAGTTAATACTTTGTAGCGCCACCTTTTGCTGCGATTACAGCTGCAAGTCGCTTGGGGTATGTCTCTATCAGTTTTGCACATCGAGTGGCTGAAATTCTTGCCCATACTTCCTTGCAAAACAGCTGGAGCTCATTGAGGTTGGATGGAGGGCGTTTGTGAACAGCAGTTTTCAGCTCTTTCCACAGATTCTCGATTGGATTCAGGTCTGGACTTTGACTTGGCCATTCTAACACCTGGATATGTTTATTTTTGACCCATTCCATTGTAGATTTTGCTTTATGTTTGGGATCATTGTCTTGTTGGAAGATAAATCTCCGTCCCAGTCTCAGGTCTTTTGCAGACTCCAACAGGTTTTCTTCCAGAATGGTCCTGTATTTGGCTCCATCCATCTTCCCATCAATTTTAACCATTTTCTCTATCCCTGCTGAAGAAAAGCAGGCCCAAACCAAGATGCTGCCACCACCATGTTCGACAGTTGGGATGGTGTTTTGAGGGTGATGAGCTGTGTTGCTTTTACGCCAAACATATCGTTTTGCATTGTGGCCAAAAAGTTCGATTTTGGTTTCATCTGACCAGAGCACCTTATTCCACATGTTTGGTGTGTCTCCCAGATGGCTTGTGGCAAACTTCAAACGAGACTTTTTAATGAATATCTTTGAGAAATGGCTTTCTTCTTGCCATTCTTCCATAAAGCCCAGATTTGTGCAGTGTACAACTGATTGTTGTCCTATGGACAGACTAACCCACCTCAGCTCTAGATCTCTGCAGTTCATCCAGAGTGATCATGGGCCTTTTGGCTGCATCTCTGATCAGTCTTCTCCTTGTTCGAGATGAAAGTTTAGAGCAGTGTTTCCCATACTCCAGCCCTCACAGACCCCACAGGTCATGTTTTCAGGATTTCCATAGTATTGCACAGGTGAGAGAATTCCTGATGCCTTGATGATACTTCCATCACCTATGCAATACTAAGGAAATCCTGAAAACACGACCTGTGGGGGTCCGTGAGGACTGGAGTTTGGGAAACACTGGTTTAGAGGGACGGCCGGGTCTTGGTAGATTTGCAGTGGTCTGATACTCCTTCCATTTCAATATGATCGCTTGCACAGTGCTCCTTGAGATGTTTAAAACTTGGGAAATCTTTTTGTATCCAAATCCGGCTTTGAATTTCGCCACAACAGTATCTCGGACCTGCCTGGTGTGTTCCTTGGTCTTCATGATGCTCTCTGCACTTGAAACAGAACCCTGAGACTATCACACAGCAGGTGCATTTATACGGAGACTTGATTACACACAGGTGGATTCTAGTTATCGTTACCAGTCATTTAGGACAACATTGGATCAGTGGATTCTAGTTATCGTTACCAGTCATTTAGGACAACATTGGATCAGTGGATTCTATTTATCATTACCAGTCATTTAGGACAACATTGGATCATTCAGAGATCCTCACTGAACTTCTGGAGTGAGTTTGCTGCACTGAAAGTAAAGGGGCCGAATAATATTGCACGCCCCACTTTTCATTTTTTTTTTTTTTTTTTTTTAAAGTTTAAAATATCCAATAAATTTCATTCCCACTTGTTGATTTAATTTTATATCTTTATGTTTGAAGCCAGAAATGTGGCAAAAGGTGGAAAAGTTCAAGGGGGCCAAATCCTTTCACAATGCAGTGTATCTACCACTCGCTGACCTCCCTCTGTGAGAAGCTGATGGTTATTAATGATGGAATACAATGTTTTATTATAGTGGTGAGTGCTGCATTCACTTCTTACACTCATTCATGTGGATTTGTCTGATTAGTGACCTGCACCAGCTTATATCATGGGGCTGCTCAAAGTATAAAAATTTACCAAAAAGGTGTGGTCTGTTTATTTTCTTTTGGTTTCCATTTTTTTTTACTTTTTTTTTTTTCTTTACGTGGATCTTTCTATAAAAAATAAAATATAGTCAACCTCTGGTATGCTCTACTACCATGAGATCCCCATAATAAAGGTAGAATTTAATAAAGGGTTACACATTTATCCAAGACATTGAAAGTTATGGTTAAAAAGGTAAAAAGACTTTTCTTTTTTTGCAGCAAAATTGGCTACAATTGCCCAGACAGGTTATATTTGCCCACAGCGTGGGACTGGGGAGACTGGGGCCCACCCTACAGCTAGATGCAGATACCTGTTAGCCTTTATCCCCGTTATAGTGGGACCTCGACTGTAAAACACAGGCGGCTCCTGCACATCTACTGTGCGCACAGCACAACTGGGATGGAAAATTACGGTCGTTTGCATTAAAGGGCTTCTTTGGTGAAAACAAGTTATCACCGATCCATGGGCTCCTCAGGATTGGTGATAACTTAATGATCGTTTGGGTCCGACCATTGGAAACTGCACTGATCAGAATTGGGAAGTTTTATCCCTGACAGGACACTTTTATCCCCATTTTAAAATGCAGCGTCAGGTGGGACGTCTGACCGCAGATCCATTCATTCTCTTTGGGGCTTCCAGAAAAAAACAAGAGCAGCGCTCGCAGCCATTGAGGGAATGAATGGATCAGTGGTGAAGTCGCACATGCTGCTCCAGTCTAGTGGGGATAAAAGCTCCACATTCTACCAATCGGTGCGGGTCCCGGCAGTCAGACCCCCAACAATCAATACCTTATCACTTATCCTTTGGAAAGGTGATTACTTGTTTTCACAGTAGAATTCCTGTAAGTGCATCTTGTTCCAAGTATTTAATCACAAATCTAAATAAAGATTATTCTCCTAATTAATATCAGAGAGAACAATTGACTGCTATACACAACACAATCCACTTTTTCAAGACCAATAATACCACATTCAAGGGAGAACTAACGTGACACGGTTACCAGACCACTTATTACCTGCATAAAGCGACCGAATAATCCCATGTAGAAGGGAGAAATACAGCCACACCGTGACCAGACCACATATTACCACCACATAGTGACCCAATAATACCACATATTGTATAAGGGACAAATATCGCCACACCATGACCAGACCAGATTTTAGCAGCATATAGCGACCAAATTATTCCACATAGAAGGGAGAACTACCGTCACACTGTGAGCAGACCACATATGACCACCACATAGTGACCGAACAATACCTCATACTGTAAAAGGGACAAATATCGCCACACCATGACCAGACCAGATTTTAGCAGCATATAGCGACCAAATTATTCCACATAGAAGGGAGAACTACCGTCACACCGTGAGCAGACCACATATGACCACCACATAGTGACCGAACAATACCTTATACTGTAAAAGGGAGAAATATCGCCACACCATGACCAGACCAGATATTACCAACATAAAGCGACCGAATAATCCCACGTAGAAGAGAGAAATACAGCCACACCGTGACCAGACCACATATTACCACCACATAGTGACCGAACAATACCTCAGACTGTAAAAGGGAGAAATATCGCCACACCATGACCAGACCAGATATTACCAACATATAGCGACCAAATAATTGCACATACAAGGGAGAAATACCACCACACCATGTCCACACCACATAGTGACCAAATAATAACACATACAGGGATAAATACCACACCATGACCGGACCAGATATTACAACATAGTGACCGAATATTACAATACTGATCATTAATGAAATGTCCTCGGACGCACATTCAGTTGAAACCAGTGGGCCCCCTCTACGTCCTGCTCAGGGTCCTGCCAAGGACCCTGGCCCACCGGATAATCGTCCAGTGTCCCGGTGCTCCAGTCAGACCCTGTTTGCCCACCAAACTGATCCATTTAAATGTGTGATTTTAGAGTTTGCATTGTGTTCCTTTTCTTTGCTTATAAAAACATAATAATTATAGTCTATGGACCTTTTCTGATGCTGATGGTTCACAAAAGAAATTTGAGACATGTTTGATTGTAATCTGATTTGCAGATAAAACTGGCCCATTCAAATGATTGGATTGCCAAAAAAAGATCCATTTGCATCCTTGTTCTGTATGTTTTTCACTGACTAATGTTAGAAGTTAGTAAATCTTCACTTTTTTTCTCTCATCAATAGGTGGCAGAAAATGTCATTTTTCAACATGAGGAGAGAAAACGTCATTCCATCACTTTACCTGATGGGCCCATGTAGGGTCGGACTGGCCTGGTGTGATAAATTCCCGGTGGGCCCCGATGAGAGAGTGAGAGAATTGGTAGCGGGGGCTCTTAAAAAGTGCGGGCCCTTTAAAAGCGCAGCCGAAAGAAATGTAGCGTCGCGTGCGGCGCTCCTACTATTCAGTGGTGACAGCGGGTGACGCGCATAGTCACATGACAGGAGGACGTGATCTTGGTGGGCGGTGACACGCACCGCGCTTTGCTTTCCCGCTGGTGGCTGGCAGTTGTGTGGTGTCAGGTGACACGCTGACGTCACGCTCTCCTCTCCCTGCTCCCCTGCCGGCTTTTGATACGCCGACGCCGCGCTCTGCTCTCCAGTCCCGGCTCCTGCTCCCTTGGAATTGGCCTTGTAACACCGGCTCCCGTCCGGGTATGTAACACCGCACCGCCCTCTTCTCTCCTGCTCTCTTGGCCTTTTAAGCCGGCTCCTGGGCTGAGTATGCGGTGACCTGCACTCTGCTCTCTCACCATCACTCTGGAAACAAGGCTGCAGGCCTGGCTACAGCTCTCCCTGCTTCAACTTCAAGTCAAGTGCAATATCCACGTTTTTCTGGGTGAGTGTTCCCAGCATTGGTCATCATCCATATATGGAGGGGTCGCAGGCTGGTCACATGGGGACATGGGGCTGAAGGGGGGACTGGCTGGACCCATGGGAACATGGATGGGGACATGGGGCTGAAGGGGGGCCTGGCTGGACCCATGGTGACATGGATGGAGACATGGTGCTGAAGGGGGGGGCTGGCTGGACCCATGGGGACATGGATGGAGACATGGGGCTGAAGGGGGGGCTGGATGGACCCATGGGGACATGGATGGAGACATGGGGCTGAAGGTGGGGCTGGCGGGACCCATGGGGACATGGATGGAGACATGGGGCTGAAGGGGGGGCTGGATGGACCCATGGGGACATGGAGGGGGATATGGGGCTGAAGGGGGGGCTGTCTGGACCCATGGGGACATGGGGCTGAAGGGGGGGCTGTCTGGACCCATGGGGACATGGGGCTGAAGGGGGGGCTGGCTGGACCCATGGGGACATGGGGCTGAAGGGGGGGCTGGCTGGACCCATGGGGACATGGATGGGGACATGGGGCTGAAGGGGGGGCTGGCTGGACCCATGGGGACATGGATGGGGACATGGGGCTGAAGGGGGGGCTGGCTGGACCCATGGGGACATGGATGGGGACATGGGGCTGAAGGGGGGGCTGGCTGGACCCATGGGGACATGGATGGGGACATGGGGCTGAAGGGGGGGCTGGATGGACCCATGGGGACATGGAGGGGGATATGGGGCTGAAGGGGGGGCTGGATGGACCCATGGGCACATGGATGGGGATATGGGGCTGAAGGGGGGGCTGGATGGACCCATGGGCACATGGAGGGGGATATGGGGCTGAAGGGGGGGCTGGATGGACCCATGGGGACATGGGGCTGAAGGGGGGGCTGGATGGACACATGGGGACATGGGGCTGAAGGGGGGGCTGGATGGACACATGGGGACATGGATGGGGACATGGGGCTGAAGGGAGGGCTGGCTGGATCCATGGGGACATGGAGGAGGACATGGGGCTGAAGGGAGGGCTGGCTGGATCCATGGGGACATGGAGGGGGACATGGGGCTGAAGGGGGGGCTGGCTGGACCCATGGGGACATGGAGGGGGACATGGGGCTGAAGGGGGGGCTGGATGGACCCATGGGGACATGGAGGGGGACATGGGGCTGAAGGGGGGGCTGGATGGACCCATGGGGACATGGAGGGGGACATGGGGCTGAAGGGGGGGCTGGATGGACCCATGGGGACATGGAGGGGGACATGGGGCTGAAGGGGGGGCTGGATGGACCCATGGGGACATGGAGGGGGACATGGGGCTGAAGGGGGGGCTGGATGGACCCATGGGGACATGGAGGGGGACATGGGGCTGAAGGGGGGGCTGGATGGACCCATGGGGACATGGAGGGGGACATGGGGCTGAAGGGGGGGCTGGATGGACCCATGGGGACATGGAGGGGGACATGGGGCTGAAGGGGGGGCTGGATGGACCCATGGGGACATGGAGGGGGACATGGGGCTGAAGGGGGGGCTGGATGGACCCATGGGGACATGGAGGGGGACATGGGGCTGAAGGGGGGGCTGGATGGACCCATGGGGACATGGAGGGGGACATGGGGCTGAAGGGGGGGCTGGATGGACCCATGGGGACATGGAGGGGGACATGGGGCTGAAGGGGGGGCTGGATGGACCCATGGGGACATGGAGGGGGACATGGGGCTGAAGGGGGGGCTGGATGGACCCATGGGGACATGGAGGGGGACATGGGGCTGAAGGGGGGGCTGGATGGACCCATGGGGACATGGAGGGGGACATGGGGCTGAAGGGGGGGCTGGATGGACCCATGGGGACATGGAGGGGGACATGGGGCTGAAGGGGGGGCTGGATGGACCCATGGGGACATGGAGGGGGACATGGGGCTGAAGGGGGGGCTGGATGGACCCATGGGGACATGGAGGGGGACATGGGGCTGAAGGGGGGGCTGGATGGACCCATGGGGACATGGAGGGGGACATGGGGCTGAAGGGGGGGCTGGATGGACCCATGGGGACATGGAGGGGGACATGGGGCTGAAGGGGGGGCTGGATGGACCCATGGGGACATGGAGGGGGACATGGGGCTGAAGGGGGGGCTGGATGGACCCATGGGGACATGGGGCTGAAGGGGGGGCTGGATGGACCCATGGGGACATGGAGGGGGACATGGGGCTGAAGGGGGGGCTGGATGGACCCATGGGGACATGGAGGGGGACATGGGGCTGAAGGGGGGGCTGGATGGACCCATGGGGACATGGAGGGGGACATGGGGCTGAAGGGGGGGCTGGATGGACCCATGGGGACATGGAGGGGGACATGGGGCTGAAGGGGGGGCTGGATGGACCCATGGGGACATGGAGGGGGACATGGGGCTGAAGGGGGGGCTGGATGGACCCATGGGGACATGGAGGGGGACATGGGGCTGAAGGGGGGGCTGGATGGACCCATGGGGACATGGAGGGGGACATGGGGCTGAAGGGGGGGCTGGATGGACCCATGGGGACATGGAGGGGGACATGGGGCTGAAGGGGGGGCTGGATGGACCCATGGGGACATGGAGGGGGACATGGGGCTGAAGGGGGGGCTGGATGGACCCATGGGGACATGGAGGGGGACATGGGGCTGAAGGGGGGGCTGGATGGACCCATGGGGACATGGAGGGGGACATGGGGCTGAAGGGGGGGCTGGATGGACCCATGGGGACATGGAGGGGGACATGGGGCTGAAGGGGGGGCTGGATGGACCCATGGGGACATGGAGGGGGACATGGGGCTGAAGGGGGGGCTGGATGGACCCATGGGGACATGGAGGGGGACATGGGGCTGAAGGGGGGGCTGGATGGACCCATGGGGACATGGGGCTGAAGGGGGGGCTGGATGGACCCATGGGGACATGGAGGGGGACATGGGGCTGAAGGGGGGGCTGGATGGACCCATGGGGACATGGAGGGGGACATGGGGCTGAAGGGGGGGCTGGATGGACCCATGGGGACATGGAGGGGGACATGGGGCTGAAGGGGGGGCTGGATGGACCCATGGGGACATGGAGGGGGACATGGGGCTGAAGGGGGGGCTGGATGGACCCATGGGGACATGGAGGGGGACATGGGGCTGAAGGGGGGGCTGGATGGACCCATGGGGACATGGAGGGGGACATGGGGCTGAAGGGGGGGCTGGATGGACCCATGGGGACATGGAGGGGGACATGGGGCTGAAGGGGGGGCTGGATGGACCCATGGGGACATGGAGGGGGACATGGGGCTGAAGGGGGGGCTGGATGGACCCATGGGGACATGGAGGGGGACATGGGGCTGAAGGGGGGGCTGGATGGACCCATGGGGACATGGAGGGGGACATGGGGCTGAAGGGGGGGCTGGATGGACCCATGGGGACATGGAGGGGGACATGGGGCTGAAGGGGGGGCTGGATGGACCCATGGGGACATGGAGGGGGACATGGGGCTGAAGGGGGGGCTGGATGGACCCATGGGGACATGGAGGGGGACATGGGGCTGAAGGGGGGGCTGGATGGACCCATGGGGACATGGAGGGGGACATGGGGCTGAAGGGGGGGCTGGATGGACCCATGGGGACATGGAGGGGGACATGGGGCTGAAGGGGGGGCTGGATGGACCCATGGGGACATGGAGGGGGACATGGGGCTGAAGGGGGGGCTGGATGGACCCATGGGGACATGGAGGGGGACATGGGGCTGAAGGGGGGGCTGGATGGACCCATGGGGACATGGAGGGGGACATGGGGCTGAAGGGGGGGCTGGATGGACCCATGGGGACATGGAGGGGGACATGGGGCTGAAGGGGGGGCTGGATGGACCCATGGGGACATGGAGGGGGACATGGGGCTGAAGGGGGGGCTGGATGGACCCAGGGGGACATGGGGCTGAAGGGGGGGCTGGATGGACCCAGGGGGACATGGGGCTGAAGGGGGGGCTGGATGGACCCAGGGGGACATGGGGCTGAAGGGGGGGCTGGATGGACCCAGGGGGACATGGGGCTGAAGGGGGGGCTGGATGGACCCAGGGGGACATGGGGCTGAAGGGGGGGCTGGATGGACCCAGGGGGACATGGGGCTGAAGGGGGGGCTGGATGGACCCAGGGGGACATGGGGCTGAAGGGGGGGCTGGCTGGACCCATGGGGACATGGGGCTGAAGGGGGGGCTGGCTGGACCCATGGGGACATGGGGCTGAAGGGGGGGCTGGCTGGACCCATGGGGACATGGGGCTGAAGGGGGGCTGGCTGGACCCATGGGGACATGGGGCTGAAGGGGGGCTGGCTGGACCCATGGGGACATGGGGCTGAAGGGGGGGCTGGCTGGACCCATGGGGACATGGGGCTGAAGGGGGGGCTGGCTGGACCCATGGGGACATGGGGCTGAAGGGGGGGCTGGCTGGACCCATGGGGACATGGGGCTGAAGGGGGGGCTGGCTGGACCCATGGGGACATGGGGCTGAAGGGGGGGCTGGCTGGACCCATGGGGACATGGGGCTGAAGGGGGGGCTGGCTGGACCCATGGGGACATGGGGCTGAAGGGGGGGCTGGCTGGACCCATGGGGACATGGGGCTGAAGGGGGGGCTGGCTGGACCCATGGGGACATGGGGCTGAAGGGGGGGCTGGCTGGACCCATGGGGACATGGGGCTGAAGGGGGGGCTGGCTGGACCCATGGGGACATGGGGCTGAAGGGGGGGCTGGCTGGACCCATGGGGACATGGGGCTGAAGGGGGGGCTGGCTGGACCCATGGGGACATGGGGCTGAAGGGGGGGCTGGCTGGACCCATGGGGACATGGGGCTGAAGGGGGGGCTGGCTGGACCCATGGGGACATGGGGCTGAAGGGGGGGCTGGCTGGACCCATGGGGACATGGGGCTGAAGGGGGGGCTGGCTGGACCCATGGGGACATGGGGCTGAAGGGGGGGCTGGCTGGACCCATGGGGACATGGGGCTGAAGGGGGGGCTGGCTGGACCCATGGGGACATGGGGCTGAAGGGGGGGCTGGCTGGACCCATGGGGACATGGGGCTGAAGGGGGGGCTGGCTGGACCCATGGGGACATGGGGCTGAAGGGGGGGCTGGCTGGACCCATGGGGACATGGGGCTGAAGGGGGGGGCTGGCTGGACCCATGGGGACATGGGGCTGAAGGGGGGGGCTGGCTGGACCCATGGGGACATGGGGCTGAAGGGGGGGGCTGGCTGGACCCATGGGGACATGGGGCTGAAGGGGGGGGGCTGGCTGGACCCATGGGGACATGGGGCTGAAGGGGGGGGCTGGCTGGACCCATGGGGACATGGGGCTGAAGGGGGGGGCTGGCTGGACCCATGGGGACATGGGGCTGAAGGGGGGGGCTGGCTGGACCCATGGGGACATGGGGCTGAAGGGGGGGGCTGGCTGGACCCATGGGGACATGGGGCTGAAGGGGGGGGCTGGCTGGACCCATGGGGACATGGAGGGGGACATGGGGCTGAAGGGGGGGGCTGGCTGGACCCATGGGGACATGGAGGGGGACATGGGGCTGAAGGGGGGGGCTGGCTGGACCCATGGGGACATGGAGGGGGACATGGGGCTGAAGGGGGGGGCTGGCTGGACCCATGGGGACATGGAGGGGGACATGGGGCTGAAGGGGGGGGCTGGCTGGACCCATGGGGACATGGAGGGGGACATGGGGCTGAAGGGGGGGGCTGGCTGGACCCATGGGGACATGGAGGGGGACATGGGGCTGAAGGGGGGGGCTGGCTGGACCCATGGGGACATGGAGGGGGACATGGGGCTGAAGGGGGGGGCTGGCTGGACCCATGGGGACATGGAGGGGGACATGGGGCTGAAGGGGGGGGCTGGCTGGACCCATGGGGACATGGAGGGGGACATGGGGCTGAAGGGGGGGGCTGGCTGGACCCATGGGGACATGGAGGGGGACATGGGGCTGAAGGGGGGGGCTGGCTGGACCCATGGGGACATGGAGGGGGACATGGGGCTGAAGGGGGGGGCTGGCTGGACCCATGGGGACATGGAGGGGGACATGGGGCTGAAGGGGGGGGCTGGCTGGACCCATGGGGACATGGAGGGGGACATGGGGCTGAAGGGGGGGGCTGGCTGGACCCATGGGGACATGGAGGGGGACATGGGGCTGAAGGGGGGGGCTGGCTGGACCCATGGGGACATGGAGGGGGACATGGGGCTGAAGGGGGGGGCTGGCTGGACCCATGGGGACATGGAGGGGGACATGGGGCTGAAGGGGGGGGCTGGCTGGACCCATGGGGACATGGAGGGGGACATGGGGCTGAAGGGGGGGGCTGGCTGGACCCATGGGGACATGGAGGGGGACATGGGGCTGAAGGGGGGGGCTGGCTGGACCCATGGGGACATGGAGGGGGACATGGGGCTGAAGGGGGGGGCTGGCTGGACCCATGGGGACATGGAGGGGGACATGGGGCTGAAGGGGGGGGCTGGCTGGACCCATGGGGACATGGAGGGGGACATGGGGCTGAAGGGGGGGGCTGGCTGGACCCATGGGGACATGGAGGGGGACATGGGGCTGAAGGGGGGGGCTGGCTGGACCCATGGGGACATGGAGGGGGACATGGGGCTGAAGGGGGGGGCTGGCTGGACCCATGGGGACATGGAGGGGGACATGGGGCTGAAGGGGGGGGCTGGCTGGACCCATGGGGACATGGAGGGGGACATGGGGCTGAAGGGGGGGGCTGGCTGGACCCATGGGGACATGGAGGGGGACATGGGGCTGAAGGGGGGGGCTGGCTGGACCCATGGGGACATGGAGGGGGACATGGGGCTGAAGGGGGGGGCTGGCTGGACCCATGGGGACATGGAGGGGGACATGGGGCTGAAGGGGGGGGCTGGCTGGACCCATGGGGACATGGAGGGGGACATGGGGCTGAAGGGGGGGGCTGGCTGGACCCATGGGGACATGGAGGGGGACATGGGGCTGAAGGGGGGGGCTGGCTGGACCCATGGGGACATGGAGGGGGACATGGGGCTGAAGGGGGGGGCTGGCTGGACCCATGGGGACATGGAGGGGGACATGGGGCTGAAGGGGGGGGCTGGCTGGACCCATGGGGACATGGAGGGGGACATGGGGCTGAAGGGGGGGGCTGGCTGGACCCATGGGGACATGGAGGGGGACATGGGGCTGAAGGGGGGGGCTGGCTGGACCCATGGGGACATGGAGGGGGACATGGGGCTGAAGGGGGGGGCTGGCTGGACCCATGGGGACATGGAGGGGGACATGGGGCTGAAGGGGGGGGCTGGCTGGACCCATGGGGACATGGAGGGGGACATGGGGCTGAAGGGGGGGGCTGGCTGGACCCATGGGGACATGGAGGGGGACATGGGGCTGAAGGGGGGGCTGGCTGGACCCATGGGGACATGGAGGGGGACATGGGGCTGAAGGGGGGGGCTGGCTGGACCCATGGGGACATGGAGGGGGACATGGGGCTGAAGGGGGGGGCTGGCTGGACCCATGGGGACATGGAGGGGACATGGGGCTGAAGGGGGGGCTGGCTGGACCCATGGGGACATGGAGGGGGACATGGGGCTGAAGGGGGGGGCTGGCTGGACCCATGGGGACATGGAGGGGGACATGGGGCTGAAGGGGGGGGCTGGCTGGACCCATGGGGACATGGAGGGGGACATGGGGCTGAAGGGGGGGGCTGGCTGGACCCATGGGGACATGGAGGGGGACATGGGGCTGAAGGGGGGGGCTGGCTGGACCCATGGGGACATGGAGGGGGACATGGGGCTGAAGGGGGGGGCTGGCTGGACCCATGGGGACATGGAGGGGGACATGGGCTGAAGGGGGGGGCTGGCTGGACCCATGGGGACATGGAGGGGGACATGGGGCTGAAGGGGGGGGCTGGCTGGACCCATGGGGACATGGAGGGGGACATGGGGCTGAAGGGGGGGGCTGGCTGGACCCATGGGGACATGGAGGGGGACATGGGGCTGAAGGGGGGGGCTGGCTGGACCCATGGGGACATGGAGGGGGACATGGGGCTGAAGGGGGGGGCTGGCTGGACCCATGGGGACATGGAGGGGGACATGGGGCTGAAGGGGGGGGCTGGCTGGACCCATGGGGACATGGAGGGGGACATGGGGCTGAAGGGGGGGGCTGGCTGGACCCATGGGGACATGGAGGGGGACATGGGGCTGAAGGGGGGGCTGGCTGGACCCATGGGGACATGGAGGGGGACATGGGGCTGAAGGGGGGGGCTGGCTGGACCCATGGGGACATGGAGGGGGACATGGGGCTGAAGGGGGGGGCTGGCTGGACCCATGGGGACATGGAGGGGGACATGGGGCTGAAGGGGGGGGCTGGCTGGACCCATGGGGACATGGAGGGGGACATGGGGCTGAAGGGGGGGGCTGGCTGGACCCATGGGGACATGGAGGGGGACATGGGGCTGAAGGGGGGGGCTGGCTGGACCCATGGGGACATGGAGGGGGACATGGGGCTGAAGGGGGGGGCTGGCTGGACCCATGGGGACATGGAGGGGGACATGGGGCTGAAGGGGGGGGCTGGCTGGACCCATGGGGACATGGAGGGGGACATGGGGCTGAAGGGGGGGGCTGGCTGGACCCATGGGGACATGGAGGGGGACATGGGGCTGAAGGGGGGGGCTGGCTGGACCCATGGGGACATGGAGGGGGACATGGGGCTGAAGGGGGGGGCTGGCTGGACCCATGGGGACATGGAGGGGGACATGGGGCTGAAGGGGGGGGCTGGCTGGACCCATGGGGACATGGAGGGGGACATGGGGCTGAAGGGGGGGGCTGGCTGGACCCATGGGGACATGGAGGGGGACATGGGGCTGAAGGGGGGGGCTGGCTGGACCCATGGGGACATGGAGGGGGACATGGGGCTGAAGGGGGGGGCTGGCTGGACCCATGGGGACATGGAGGGGGACATGGGCTGAAGGGGGGGGCTGGCTGGACCCATGGGGACATGGAGGGGGACATGGGGCTGAAGGGGGGGCTGGCTGGACCCATGGGGACATGGAGGGGGACATGGGGCTGAAGGGGGGGGCTGGCTGGACCCATGGGGACATGGAGGGGGACATGGGGCTGAAGGGGGGGGCTGGCTGGACCCATGGGGACATGGAGGGGGACATGGGGCTGAAGGGGGGGGCTGGCTGGACCCATGGGGACATGGAGGGGGACATGGGGGCTGAAGGGGGGGGCTGGCTGGACCCATGGGGACATGGAGGGGGACATGGGGCTGAAGGGGGGGGCTGGCTGGACCCATGGGGACATGGAGGGGGACATGGGGCTGAAGGGGGGGCTGGCTGGACCCATGGGGACATGGAGGGGGACATGGGGCTGAAGGGGGGGGCTGGCTGGACCCATGGGGACATGGAGGGGGACATGGGGCTGAAGGGGGGGGCTGGCTGGACCCATGGGGACATGGAGGGGGACATGGGGCTGAAGGGGGGGCTGGCTGGACCCATGGGGACATGGAGGGGGACATGGGGCTGAAGGGGGGGGCTGGCTGGACCCATGGGGACATGGAGGGGGACATGGGGCTGAAGGGGGGGGCTGGCTGGACCCATGGGGACATGGAGGGGGACATGGGGCTGAAGGGGGGGGCTGGCTGGACCCATGGGGACATGGAGGGGGACATGGGGCTGAAGGGGGGGGCTGGCTGGACCCATGGGGACATGGAGGGGGACATGGGGCTGAAGGGGGGGGCTGGCTGGACCCATGGGGACATGGAGGGGGACATGGGGCTGAAGGGGGGGGCTGGCTGGACCCATGGGGACATGGAGGGGGACATGGGGCTGAAGGGGGGGGCTGGCTGGACCCATGGGGACATGGAGGGGGACATGGGGCTGAAGGGGGGGGCTGGCTGGACCCATGGGGACATGGAGGGGGACATGGGGCTGAAGGGGGGGCTGGCTGGACCCATGGGGACATGGAGGGGACATGGGGCTGAAGGGGGGGCTGGCTGGACCCATGGGGACATGGAGGGGGACATGGGGCTGAAGGGGGGGGCTGGCTGGACCCATGGGGACATGGAGGGGGACATGGGGCTGAAGGGGGGGGCTGGCTGGACCCATGGGGACATGGAGGGGGACATGGGGCTGAAGGGGGGGCTGGCTGGACCCATGGGGACATGGAGGGGGACATGGGGCTGAAGGGGGGGGCTGGCTGGACCCATGGGGACATGGAGGGGGACATGGGGCTGAAGGGGGGGGCTGGCTGGACCCATGGGGACATGGAGGGGGACATGGGCTGAAGGGGGGGCTGGCTGGACCCATGGGGACATGGAGGGGGACATGGGGCTGAAGGGGGGGCTGGCTGGACCCATGGGGACATGGAGGGGGACATGGGGCTGAAGGGGGGGCTGGCTGGACCCATGGGGACATGGAGGGGGACATGGGCTTGAAGGGGGGGGCTGGCTGGACCCATGGGGACATGGAGGGGACATGGGGCTGAAGGGGGGGGCTGGCTGGACCCATGGGGACATGGAGGGGACATGGGGCTGAAGGGGGGGGCTGCTGGACCCATGGGGACATGGAGGGGGACATGGGATGGGGACATGGAGGGGGACATGGGGCTGAAGGGGGGGGCTGGCTGGACCCATGGGGACATGGAGGGGGACATGGGGCTGAAGGGGGGGGCTGGCTGGACCCATGGGGACATGGAGGGGGACATGGGGCTGAAGGGGGGGGGCTGGCTGGACCCATGGGGACATGGAGGGGGACATGGGGCTGAAGGGGGGGGCTGGCTGGACCCATGGGGACATGGAGGGGGACATGGGGCTGAAGGGGGGGGCTGGCTGGACCCATGGGGACATGGAGGGGGACATGGG